>NC_065514.1:577475-588406 GCF_006386435.1 Epinephelus moara
CTAAGTCATAGTATGGTATGCTGTACATAATCACGGAAACTGTCAGTGTGTCATTCTGTCAGTCAGTCACTCTGTCTGTCCCACGTTTTTCTACTCACTGACGTGGTCAATCTATGTGAAACTGCACATAGGCATTGAGGATTGGCATAGGTAGAAGGTGACAAAGCTACCAATGGGGATGGACTAGTCTGTGACATATACCCCCTTTACACTTTGCATTAACGTGTTTTTTGTGATCGGATTGCTCTTGACCACGTGCAAACACAGGTGTAAATACATTTGAAACGCACTGAGGACAGATTGTTAACTGATCTGCCAAACCACTTCTGAAGGTGGTCAGGAACGCATTGTGACCACATGTGAAAACTGGGGGTCTCAGTTCACTTGCAAGTGAAACCCTGGTGCAAACGGACTATCCAGCGAACCAAAGAGAGGATGTGACGTAGAGCGCACTGCATCTTGGGAAGAAAAAACAAAGCCAAAAGCGCGAACCGGGAGAAGCAGAGGTAAAAAAACAAGAAAGCGTCGGAAAATGTAGTGAGGAGGTGCAGGCGCTTACCCCAAGGTAAGGCTGTGCAATTAATCGTCAGGTGATCGCGATTACGATTTTGAGGCCAAACGATTTCAAAATCAGTAAAATCGAGGGTAAACGTTTTTTGGTCACGGATGCCTGGAGATGTTATTTTGTCTTCTACGGAAGCCGTGCATGTGCAATACCGCCCCCTCCCCTCCTCTCCTCTATTCACTTCACGAGCCAGTCAAGTAGGTGACCTACGAATAATGCGAGGGGCAGGTGATCGCGGAGGATTTCACAAACAGCATGCGGAAAATGGCAAAGGGAGAGCGAGAGAGGTTGGTCTCTGTGTGTGTGTGTGTGTATGTATGTGTGTGTGTGTGTGTGTGTGTGCGCATCGGGGCCGAAATCCGCCGTGTGCAATACAGAGAGCAGAGGAGAACTGTAAACGCGCGACCACGTAGAGACAGAAATGACATGCCGTCATGTAAATAATATGTCATCACGTGCGCCGCATAATCGTGATTTCAATTTTGACCAAAAATAATTGTGATTACGATTTGTTCCATAATCGAGCAGCCCTACCCCAAGGCTGCATAAATGTGGTGTTGCTCCATTGTTTTTATGGTGACCGAGCCGGCTGAAGGAAATTAATTTCCGTTTTCAGTCCTGGCCAACTGATGAGCCGGGTTTTCTTCTTCCTCATGCTTTTGTTCTTCCAGGTCAGTGGTAGTTTCAGGCAATACCACCCCCTAACGAGCAGCTGTTGTAACTGCATGACGTTGTCCAGGCGGTTTGGTCCGCATTAAAAAGTGCAGTGTGAAAATTATTTGGTATTTCCCCCGCACTATCCTGGTGTGAATGCTGCCTGAGAGAAATTTAGGAGAATGTTGCTGCATCCACTGTCTCTTACTGAGATCTAAAATTATCAGCTCAGCTTTAAATATATTTTCAATCAATCTTTTTCATCTGTCACATGTAATCAAATGGTGAAATGTAAGAGAAAGCCCATTAAAACACGGAGCACAGACACAAACGACAGCTGTATGGTGCTGAATGTTTCTGAAAAGCAAACATTGTATGATAAACTGTATTATCTTAATTTAAAATGTATAAACTTGATGATTTCTTGGCTCCAAAAAGCATCAAAATCTGTGGTGTTTAATATTTATTGTTAGATTTGGTTCCCTTTAAACAAATAATTTAATATTTTTGAGCAGAAAAAGAGAAATGCTGAATAAATGAGATGTTCAGGTCATTTATGGATGTGGTTTTAGGGACACACAGACACACATTAATGAGCAGAGAAGGAGTGGGGGTCTGCTGCGACATCCCATCGTTCTGCCTGCCTTGTCAGCCTGGCAGGAGATTCCCTCCTGCAAACGCTCAGCAAATACACCTGCTATTCATTTCCTACAAGGCAGAGAAGGCTCGCCAGACCTGACAAAGCTATTTACCCACCTCCAGCCCAGCCTGTGCAGACGCTATCGCTAATGTTTTCCCTTCTGCAGGAGATCAATATGTTTGGAAGCAGACAAACAGCCCGTGCTCTGCCAGGCGGGCTCTTCCCGTTTAGCAGGCCACCACTGGGGGCCCTGACAGCAGATGTACACAACCGAATCAACAAGCGCGCTCCTCCAGAGTCAACACTGGACACAATCAACAGTGCAGGATATATACAGTGCTAAGAATTAACACCACGGCCCATATGTGCCATACCAAGGATCAACACTCAGCCTCGCTCCCGTGCCAAGTTATGGCTGCTTCCAGAACACAAGCCGCAGAAGGAATATAGATTCAGGCGCAGGAGCAGGGAGAAGCATTGCTGAAATTCAAAGCTGCTGGAAAAAACATGACGCTTTATTGTGATAGGGAGCCGCACAGCGTGGCGTCCTGGAGGAAGCTCCAGACAGACGAGGAGAAGTGATTCAGAGCAGCAGACAAGTTTCCACCAGATAAAACAGGTCTAAGCTTGAGTCAACAACAGCAACCAAACCAGACAATACAAACACAGAGAGCCAGACTGAACCAACATCCAGGTCCCCTGATCTCCTCCTCTGGATAAGCCCTCATGCTCCCTGTGGCCTCCACTATGCTCCTCCTGTACCCTCCTCTCTTCTCCTCTTCCCTTGTTTCCTCTCTTCTGATTTCATCTCCTTGTTTCCTCTCCTCTCTTCTCCTCTTCCCTTGTTTCCTCACTTTTAATTTCATCTCCTTGTTTCCTCTCCTCTGTTCTCCTCTTCCCTTGTTTCCTCTCCTCTGATTTCCTGTCCTTGTTTCCTCTCCTCTGTACTCCTCTTCCCTTGTTTCCTCTCTGTTTATTTCATCTCCTTGTTTACCCCCTTCTGTTTCCTCATCCCTTGTTTCCTCTCCTCTGTTTCCTCTTCCCTCGTTTCCTATTTTGATTTCCTCTCCCCTTGTTTATTTGTCTCTCTTCTGATTTCCTGTCCTTGTTTCCTCTCCTGTTCTCCTCTTCCCTTGTTTCCTCACTTTTGATTTCCTCTCCTCTGATTTCTTCTCGTTTTCCCTCCTCTTGTTTCCTCTCCTCTGTACTCCTCTTCCCTCGTTTCCTCTTGATTTCCTCTCCCCTTGTTTATTTGTCTCTCTTCTGATTTCCTCTCCTTGTTTCCTCTCCTCTGTTCGCCTCCTCTCATTTTTTCTCCTCTTCTTTCTTTGCCACGTTCCTCCTTTCGTCACCTGCTCCCCCCCTTTCCCCTCTTCTTGTTTCTTTGCCACTGTTCTCATTTCCTCAGCTCTTTTCCTTGTCTTGTTTCCTTTTCTCATTTCCTCTCGTTTCCTTTCTTCTCATTTAATCTCCTTGTTCCTTTGTCTCTCTTCTGATTTCCTTACCTTGTTTCCTCTCCTCTCTTCTCTCACTGATCATTTCCTCTCATCTTGTAAGCTCTGCTTTTCTCTCCTACTGCCTTTCTTCACCTCTCACATCCTTTCCTTGTTTACTCTCCTCTTACAGCATGTCTCCTACACTTGTTTCCCATTGTTCCTGTCCTCTTGTCTAACCTTCTCTCCTATTCTCTCGTCTCCTCTGCTCTCATCTAATTTCCTTTCCTCTCATCTCCTTGTTTCCAGTTTCTTCTCCTCTCGCTTCCTTTACTGTCCTCTTTTCTCACCTTTCCTTTCGTCTCATTTCCTCCCTAGTCCTCTCCTCACCTCTAATTTCTTCTCCTCCCCTTTTGTTTCCACTTCTCTTGCTTCCTTTCCTCCCCTCTTGCTTTTCTTATCCTTTCGTTTCCTTTCCTTATTTCCTCTCCTCTATTCTCCTTCCCTCTCTTTTTGTTTCCACTCCTCTCCTCATACTTCCTTTCTTCTCCTCTCTGCTTGTATCCTTGTTTCATCTCCACCTATCTTTCTTCTTCTCTCATTTCCTTTCCTTTTCTTGTGTCCTCTCCTCTTACAGTACATCTCCTACTCTTGTTTCCTCTTGTCGAATCTCCTCTCTTCTTATTTCCCCTGGCTCTTCTCGTTTCTCATCTCATTTCCTCTCCTCTCCTTTTGTTTCCATTCCTCTTGCTTCCTTTCCTCCTCTCCTGCCTTCCTTATCCTCTCGTTTCCTGTACTTTCCTTATTTCCTCCCTCTTACAGTACATCTCCTACTCTTGTTTCCTCGTCTAATCTCCTCTCTTCTTATTTCCCCTGGCTCTTCTCGTTTCTCATCTCATTTCCTCTCCTCAAGCCTTTCTTCTCTCCTATAATCTAATTTCCTCCCTAGTCCTTTCCTTTTGTCTCTTTGTGTTTCCTCTCCTTTCCTTTTCTTTCCAGTTCTCTTGCTTCCTTTCCTCCCCTCTTGCTTTTCGTATCCTCTCATTTCCTGTACTTTCCTTATTTCCTCTCCTCTTACAGTACATTTCCTACTCTTGTTTCCATCGTCTAATCTCCTCTCTTCTTATTTCCTCTCCTTTATTCTCCTTCCCTTTCCTTTTGTTCCCACTCCTCTCCTCATGGTTCCTATCTTCTCCTCTCCTCTCATGTCCCGGTTTCATCTCGTCCTGTCTTTCTTCTTCTCTCATTTCCTTTTCTTGTTTCCTCTTCTCTTACAGTACATCTTCTACTCTTGTTTCCTCTTGTCTAATCTCCTCTCCTCTTATTTCCCCTGGCTCTTGTCGTTTCCCATCTCATTTCCACTCCTCTCGTTTCCTCTCCTCTTGCCATTCTTCATCTCTCATTTCCATTCCTTTCCTTGTTTCCTCTCCTCTTACAGTACATCTCCTACTTTTGTTTCCTCTTGTCTAATCTCTGCTCGTATACCCTCTGGCTCTTCTCATTTCTACTCCTCTTGTCTCCTCTCCTCTCCTCTTGTCTCCTCTCATTTCACATTTCAACATTTGATTATCACAAGTTCCACTTTTGTGTGTTTTTATTTTCGGCATGATGCAGGACGTGGAACACACTAGAAATAAATCATCACCACGTGTTGTCACATCTACGGGAATCATGCTTGTGTCTGACTGTCCTTCGTGGTACTTTACATGCAGGTGAATGTGAGGTAAGAGGGGACGAGAGGAGGAGCGGGTCAGAGGAAGCAACTCATTTGTGTGTGTGCATGTGTGTGTGTGTGCTGCTCCACGGAGTGAACGGCAGAGTCAATGTATGTGCATTTGAATGTTCCTTTTGACGTGAAGCAGCTGTGTGCAAATGTGTGTGTGCACATGCTGAAGGTGGTCATGGGGTTGATTTCTGGTTTTACATGCATGCGTGTGTGTGTGCATGTGTGTGTGTGGGAGCGGCAGGGTGAGTGTGTTAAATTGTTCTGTGTTGTGGAGATAACACCGGATCCCTATCAGCTGCATCAGGGGGCTTAAGGCCCCGATGGGCGTGAGGGGAGAATGAATTTTCCTCACTACTCTGCATATTACAGGATTACACTGCACCTTTAGATATGCTTGGGCTGAGCCTATCTCTGCCTTATGGCTATACGCATGTAGATTATTGAAATAGACTGTCACACAGTGAATGAATTGAAGCAACACCACAGGGACTGCACCGGGTCCTGAAATGAAATACGCCGAAGTGAGATAACCGTGATAGGATTTTGGTTTTTGACATTGTTCGGACAGAATAGTGTCTTATAATCCCGGCGTGGAGCCACAAATATGTACGGATGATTGTGAAATTCTGGACCGATACCGATGTTTAAAAAACAATTTGCCTGATAGCTGATGCTGATGTTTTTTGCTGATGTTGTTTATTTTGTTTTGTTGGTATCTTTTCGCCCCATGGAAACAAAAATATCTTTATTATAAAAAACGTCATTCAGCCTTTATTACACTACATTTGAAGGAGCACAATTTCAATCACACACCTTTATTTAAACTAACCTCCTTTCACATGAAAAACAAAGCCTTCTTCCTTTAAATAACACATCCTAATTCCCTTTTTAATATCTATTTTATATTGCTGTGAAAACATCAAGACACTTCTCCTTCAAACAGCTGATTTATTCAAGTTTCCCGTCAGAAACTACATTTTACAAGATTACATTTGAACACATCACGAGAACATTATAATTTACATCCCCTCAATATTCTTTTTTTTTACCAAACAAAGCTTCAACGTAGGGCATTATCATGTCATATTATCATTATTTCTTTCAAGTTAAATGGCTATTTATTGTTGAAGGAACCAGATGGTTAACTGTGGTTTGAATGATTATTGTCAGAACATGACAGCAGATCATTTCACAAATCTGAGGTAGAGTCAAAACTATAATAATCAAAATAATGTCAATAAAGAAAGAAAGCTCAGCAGCGTGTCAAAACCTTTGAGCAGACAGTTTAAAACATTTTGTTTAAGCTGACAACGGAAACAGAAACAACAGACTGTGCACGTTTTACACCCACAGGGTGTCACTGCTGACATTTCTCAATCAAAACAATAAAAAAAAGATGGACTTAGATGATGTCGTGAAGTAACGTGGGGTCATTCATCGCTGATTAAAAAATCTACCCGACGTGACTGAGGCAGAAATCATGTTGACGGACGAGGACATGTATGAAAGTTTTATCCTGTTATCTGTGGTCAAAACAACCATATTGAAAATAACTTTATGAGCGTGCGGAGTGTTGTTGTGACGTTACCTCACACATGGTCAGCCTCATCTTCTTCTTCTTCTGGTTAATGGCGGGTGGTAACTTGCATTTAAGGTGCATTACCATCCCTGCTACAGGCATAGAGGTGGTTTGAGAACATTTATTATATCTCTAACAAGGAAATTATATCGAGATAATTACTGTTATCGTTGTGTCGCCCAACCCTGCTTGAACGCATCATAATGAAATTCAATGCAGCCTCCATTAGCAGTTAGTTCTGCCTTCCAGCTGCTAACTGCTACCAGCTAACAGCTAATGTTAACTCGCTCCCCTCCTGCCAGCGTCAACGCGGATTTGTTGTCTACAATATAGTTATTCACGAAACAAAATGGTGCATCATCTGTTGCCTGATCTCTGTTCGTCTTAAATACATTTTCTGTTGTCCCTGGGATGACGGGATGCCCTTGGTCTTGATGGCCTGCTTTTTAACCTGGAAAAAATAGATGTGCCACCACTGAAAACATCGGCCGCTGCCACTGATGATCTTAGGCAACAAGGCGAATATCAGCAGATACCAATGCGTGGCCGATAAATCGGTGCATCCCAACAAATATGTATCCGGGCTCTTTTTCTTTATTTATAAAAAGAAAAATATAAAAATGTTTATTTGTACATTAATCTCAACTGCAGCCAGGGCAGCTGCAAAAATTCAGGGGCTCTTCATGTTCAGGGCCCCCTCACACAGGCGTATAGACCCCTGCATGGAGCTCACACTGGGTGCAACAGAGTCTTTCATCCATTACATACTCGCCCACTAGTGCCACATGCAGAGGATGTGTAGGTTGAACAGATTGGCCTCTGGGTCTGACGGCGGACAAGGAGCGGGGGGAACACAGAGAGCAAGGAGGGGCCATCTTCTTCTTCTCTTTTTCCCTTCAACGCCTCCTTCGCTCAGCCCCGTCTCCCCCCCTCCTCCTCCTCCTCCTCCTCCTCCTCCTCCCCGCAGCCTCTGGCTAATTACTCCTTTTTTCAAATGCAAAGCAGCGGCAGAAAGTGAGATGATTTCTCGGCGGCCGCTTTAGGGAAGAAGCGAGGAGAGGGGAGAGAAAGAAAGCCACGGCGAGAAAAGAGGAGCGAGAAGAGACGAGGGAGGCTGAATGGAAAGAAAGAGGTGACTTTCTTTCCTCGGCTGGCAGGGACCTTTGAAGTTGGGCAAGATGGAGAGGGGAGGGGGCCTTTCTGTGAGGGGACGGAGGTAGGAAAAAAGCGAGGGAAGATCGTGTTAACGAGATGGCCTCTAAAGACGAATTAAATGGTGGGAGAAAAGAAACACGATCAGGCCTGGCCCTACTTATAGACTCCTCACAGACTCACTCTTTTCAGCGCCGCAGAGGTGTTCCAAAGCCTGAATTCCTTAGCTCAGCTCTTTAAAAGGCTTGGAGTGTGGGGTGTGTGAGTGAGGGGCTGCGTTGGGGGCAATAGGGTGTGTGTACGAGTGCAAATGTGTGTGCGGGAGGGTCACCCGTCCTTTAGTCACACATCCCAGCCCCTCAATGGGGAGGTCAGGGACTTACACACCGATGGAGGGTCAGAAGTGGCAGGGATTACACGTCTGCTCTAAGCCCCCTAGATCCTAGTGTTTTCACTCCCTCTCGCTGTTTGTTGTTTTGTGGCGGAGCAGACGAAGGAAAGAAAAGGAGACGGTCGGGGGAATTAGTGTAAAGCTCGGGAGATGAATGGGCATCTTATTCGCACCTCTTGTTGGCTGTTTTTCAGCACCCCCCAAAACAGCCCTCCCATTCCTTGTCGCAGTGAAAGCACGTTAGGGTTGCCTTTGTGCGGACAAAAGGAGACTCCCCTCCTGGCTTTCATGCTCCTGGTGGAGCAACAAGAGGATTTGGCCCGCCGTGCAGCGCCCAGAGCTGCTCCAGCTTTGATTGGACATCGGCAGGAGAGAGCTCTGCCTCTCTTTCTTGATTAATCAAGTGATTCCAGTGCTCTCAATAACACCTTCTTTTTTTTTACACACTCTTTCTGTGTCTCAATAATCCCATCCTCCTCCCACCCCCCAAACACCCCACGACAACGACGACAACCCACGTCTGTCTTTTCCTCCCTGACTGATTTTTTCCATCTGATTTTTTTTCTATTTTTTTCATGTGACTTTGTGCTAATCTGATGTGTGGGTGTTTTTATTTCTCTCTGCTTATCACCCCTGACACATGAAAACATTAGCGGGACTAATTTAGATGATTTTTACAAGAGTTGACCAAGAGTTGACCCGACGTGTCATTCAAAACACAAGTGCCTTCAACGGTCTGATTTTAGATGATATTATAAATAGGCCTGTTATTTTTTTTCTGTAAACAGAGATCCACGATCAGAGATTTGTCATATGAGCGCTTTAAATACAAACTCTTCAGCTCATGCATTATTCTAATACATTTTTTTTTATAAGGCACCTTTCACGGCACTCAAGGTTCTGCTCTTGTATATGATTTATACGCATTGAAATGTAGACACTCCACAGACTCTTCTTTTATTATTTGTGATGCTGCATCAGACTACCGATCCCGTCAAGTTAATTTCAATTAAATCCATTTTAGTTCAGTTCAATTCAATCTGAAGGCTAACGCGCACCGTCAGCTGTCGTAAACTACCGGTGTGAATAGTGTAAAGGATAAAACAGGGAGGGCTGAGCACTTGAAGTTTCAAATAATTTTTTATCATCGTTAAGTGGCTGAGTGGTCATTGTGCCTGATGCACTTGAGTTACAGCTCTGCAGAGAATATATGAGAATGCACATAAACAATACGTTCATGTTTGACGTGGTGCGACAATCACGTGACAAACTATTCTGAGGATGGAGGAACTGGGGGCACTACACCAGGCTTCAGTGCTTCATCTCAACATTTTAATTGTGTCCAAATTTCCTGTTGTTGCTTTTGCTAATTCAACAAATGCAGGAAATACACTGGGACCCAAACTGTTTCCTAGCAACACAATTTCAATGACACTGTATATTACCTCTGTGGGCTGCTGAGCTGCTGGAGGTTGAGTGCCTTGCTAAAAGGAAGTGAAATCACATTTGAGGGTGCAGTCACACAACTTCAAACTACTTTTAACCAATGAAATAGCTCACATACATAATGCTGACATGTTTGCTGAGTCATGGGAACACTGACACTTAGGCCCGCCGTCAGGGGGGGTCAAAGGGTGCAGATGACCCCGGCTCAAGGCCAAGGGGGGGCCAAGAAAAGGTCTATGGTTGAGATTTAAATGGGATCAAGTACAACAATTTACTTACCGTCGTATATCACTGACAATCAGTGTTGGGCTCTTTTTAAAAGTAATAATACTTTATTTAACATCCCTGCCAACAGTTATTCGTTACACTACTCGTTATATTAATTTTTCGTAACACCCCACAAAATCGGTATTTGCGCATCTCCCCAAAATTCAGATGTGTGCCTCTGTGTGAATGTCAGGGTAATCGCCGTGATCTTCTGCCTGAAAGACAGGGAGTCACTCTTGGAGCAACATTTCCTCCACCACGTATCCAACCTCAAGCTTCATCACTTCTGTGTCTGCAGCTGTCCATGATTAAAATCCAGGTTTGGTTGTTTAGCCAGTGCAGCGCTACAGACGACCTCCGCGGCCGAGGAGGGCTCACCTTTGGTGGAGTGTATTTCCTGGAGCTTCACGCTGCTGTGCTGTTGGTCGTAGTAGCCGAGATGTTTCGGACCGGAGGTTTGGGGACGTGTTCTTTGCAAAGAGTTTTGGTTCGACAACCTGCAGCAACAGTGTTCCTGTCATCTTTCCTCCCGACAAAATCAAAGTGATGGGAATATTTCCAGCTGCTAAGGTAAGTGCTGCTTTGTGACGTGTGTGTACAGCGTGACGATTTCTAAAATGAGTCAGTAGTGACGTGATAACAAAAGTAACATTGTAACAAGTTGTTTGGTTTTGGAGTAATTGTAATACTATTGCTGAAATTTCATTAGTAATTAGTAACACTACTAGTTACTGGAAAAAAGTAGTATTATTACTGTCATGTTTCAACATGCCATCTGATATTCCCACCCTGCAGGTATTGCGAAAAGGTGCGGCCCATCTGATATGGGTCAGGTGCGTGACAATCTGGAAATCCATCGGTTAAAAATAAAAAAAAACAACTTTTTTTTTCTCCCCTTACCTCTGGAGGCACAGCCCGGAGTTTTTCGACTAATGGAAGTGCAGGGGCCTCAGCGATCGCTCACGCCCTTCACTTCCGGCGGTGCCCCCAGGGAATCGCCGTGTTGTTTACAAATACTTCGGGTAGAAAACCAGCAGAGTTTAGCTATATATCACATTTTTCACGTCACTATATCACC
>NC_065514.1:588537-625654 GCF_006386435.1 Epinephelus moara
ACGTCATCTGTTAAAAGCCTCCCGTTGTCGGATACGACATGAAACTACTCCAGTTAGCTTTATCATGTTGTAACTCAGACATCCGCTGGAAAAAAAAAAAATTTTCACGTTGACGAGACGGCGTTTTGGGTGGAGTTGTCGCTATGGACGCGGAGCTTGCTGTTTCTGTAGGTACACATTTCCTGGGGACACCTGCACGTCTTGGCCACGCCCCCTCCATTGTGATTGGCTAAAGCGCAGCATCGTTCATCAGGGTCTCCTAAAAGAAAAGTCAGAGTACAGAGAGAACAAGAAAATAAAAGGAGCAGAGAGGCAGTGGTCAAATGTCTGACAAAAAAGTGAAGAAGCAGCAGGATGACAGGTGAAGCTGATGAAGAGGAGGAGTGAGGCAGACTAATTTTTAGCAAATAAAACCTGCTGTATCGGGCTCAGTTTTAAAGCGATGACACTGGTATCATATTAAACTAGAGGACCTAAGGCATCCATCGGTATCAGCTATGTTATGCTATCTTGTCAGAAAAAGGGGCCAAATACCGCTTCAAAGTTACGCTAACTTTTATCCCCCTGCCTATAGTTCCTAACAGCTGCCCTGCTGACACCAACTGACATCCAGACACACACCTCTGACCAAAGCCCTGTCAGCTACCAGTCAGCAGGGTTTTTTCCTGCATAGAAAATTACATTCTCAGATTTCTTCACCTCCAGTTCTTGACAAAACTCTGATGGGTGTTTGGATTTCTGTCACTGAAATTGTCTTCAATCATATAATTATAAGAAATCCTAAAATATGTTGCTTTTTAAAAGAGTTTCCTTGAACCAGTTGGAGGCACGGTTCACATGTGCACGTGTCAGACTGGCACCACCTCTGCTTCATTTTGAGAATAAACCCTGATCAGGTGGGGGAGGGTTAGCAAGTCATCCAAGATTACATTAGAGGGAGGGACTCGTATTTCGACTCATATTTGAGATATATAAAGAGATAACTAAACAACTGACAAAAAGAAACTGTAGTTTTAATTTCACTGTGTCTTTCACAGCTTCTGCACCCAAATAAAACCCCAGTCCAAGTCTGCAGGGCTTGATTACCAACCGTGCAAAGTGGGCAACTGTTCCAGAGAGCTCCAAGCTTACAGGCCCAGTATCCTATAGAGAATATGTCCATACAGAATGATTCCACACCTCATGTCACACACTGTGTCCAATGCCAATGTTCAGAGCCAATGCAGGAGGTAGTGTGCCCGAAGGCAGAAACTAAAGCCAACTCCATATACAGCTCTTGCCCCTACCACTTAGCCCTCACCCCTGTGTTTTGTGCCTTCATGTCTACATGTAGGGTGTGCTGATTCTTGTTGGGATAGAGGGGGAGAGCGATGTGACTATGGCCATACAAGAAACAAAAGAAACCCACAAATGTTTTTTCTTTGTTGCACTCCCCCCTTTGACAGCATATGCCCGAAATGTAACTTTAGTGTTATGCTACTGCTCCTCTAATATCAGTGCAGACTGGCAGGGTAGGAGCACCGGTTGCTAACATTAGATTAATTGATTATGTTTTGGTGGTCACAGGTCAAAGGTCAAGGTCACTGTGACCTTGTTTGTCCCATTCTCATGGATATGACATCTCAAGAACTCAATTTGGGGATTCATTCAAATTTGGCACAAAGAAGAACAATTAGATTTTGGTGGTCAAAGGTCAAGGTAACTGTGACCTTGCATCTGTGTCATTCTCGTGAACGTGGTATCTAAAGAACACAGGGAATTTCTTCAATTTTGGCACAAACGACCTCTTGGACCCATGGATGAACCGATTAGAATTTGGTGGTCGAAGGTAAAAGGTCAAGGTCAATGTGACCTCGTTTGTCTCACACTCGTGGATACGACATCTCAAGAACTCATTTTGGGAATTCATTAAAATTTGGCACAAAGATGAACTGATTAGATTTTGGTGGTCAAAGGTCAAGGTAACTGTGACCTTGCATCTGCTTCATTCTCATGAACATAGTACCTAGAGAACACCTTGAGGGAATGTCTTTCCATTTGGCACAAACATCCACTTGGACTCAAGGATGAACTGATTAGAATCTGGTGGTCGAAGGTAAAAGGTCAAGGTCAATGTGACCTCACAAAACACATTTTTTGGCCAGAACTCAGTAATTACTTCACAAATAATGACAAAATTTCACACAAATGTCTAACAGGAAAAAATGAAAAAGCAATGACATTTTATATCCAAAAGGTCAAAGGTCAACGTCACTGTGACATCATAACGTTCTGCATAAAACACTTTTCTGACCATTATTCAACATCATATCTCAGGAACTTCCCTGACGCCAGTGCTGTGACATGTTGCCTTCGCCGTGAGTTAAACAAGGAGCGCGTCTTGACAGAAAAACTACAGTCTGCACAGTACGCCAGTGAAGTAAAAGTCAAAATAGCTTTTTGCAGATGAAACTCAAGCCGTTTGCTCAAATTAAATTATTTATTTCATATCACTTGATATAATGCAGTCTATCTGTTTAAATAAGAATTTGAAAATGTAAATTACACTTATCAGGGCATAAAAACAATAATCTGTCGTTCCTTATAAATCAACACTTGATAATCAGCCGTCAGTGCTGAAAAAATACGGTGAAATTGAATCATGATCTTAAAATCACACGTCTAATTGAATTCTGGATTGAGAGAATTGTGACCCTCCTAGTACGATATTATTTCTTTATATTTTTTCAACTCCTGACAGAAGAAAAAGCCACTTTAAATTTATATAAGGGGATATAAAGGGGAAAAAACACTGCAACATACATCAAACTGCCAGAATCTTAAAAAATACCATGTTAAAGAACATCCCTGTGTCAAATTTATGTTTTGTGCTTACATGTTGGATATTCATATGTAACATGTGGCCAGGTAGCATTCAAGCAAATCTGCACACAATGTACAGGAAGTAGAAGAAGAGAGGGTTAATAGGGGCCCAGCAGCTCACTTCTGCCCTGGGGCCCCCTTACGTATTAATCCAGCCCTGCCAATTTGTCCAAAACAAGCTCTCTGTGCTGAATTTAAAAAAATAAAATCTGTTTCTTCTACATGAAACAGTACATACAAATGTCCATGAGGAGATAAACCTGAAGATTATCAGCCTAATATTTTTATTCCTCTGTATACAAATATAATCAGGCTCAGATTCCTTTCATCGTCTGTAGAGAAGCTGTGCTGGAAAACAAACCCGATAAGATGAGATCCGATAGGTAGAAGTTACACATTAGTAACACATTGTTCCTCCCATTTGAAAGATAAATACGTGCGATAGCGATCTGCAAATTCAACAAAATGCAGCTGTCACTCAGGCGCAGTTATTCAGCCGCCTTGTTAAAACACACAACAGTGCCTCCATCTTACCTGAGCTCTCTTTACGGAGCATAAACTGAACACCTGTTCTGCCAGATATCACTTTCTTCTCGACTCAACATCCAAATTTCTTTGGCTTATCAGCTCTGCAGCTTTGTATCTGGTGGTGGGGATTTTCAGTGAGTAGATGGGTGGCTGTTATAGATGCTACAAAGACAAGAGAAAAACAGGGAGAGGGAGAGACAGAGACAGAGAGAGAGAGAGGGGGGTGAGAGGTGGTGATAAACAGAGTTGGGTGGGGGGTGCCTTGCAACAATAAATCAAGTTCCAGACTAATCTATTTAGCATGCTCTCACCATTATCCTGTCAGTGAAACAGCTAATTAATTAACTGATTCCACAATGAAGAGATTTTGAATGAGCCCATTTAGATAATTACTACAAGGAGCCGATCGGGCCAGTCATTTACAACTGTCACACAGGTTCCAGCATTGGCAGCTGCCCCTCACCATGGCCCCGGCCTTCACCGTCACAAACACTCCCCGTACGGTGCGGCGACGACAATGACTCCGACATCTAAAATAAACTTGTTTATTGGGGGTAAATAAAACCAAAATATCTTTTTATTCACACATTTCAGATAAGTATCAGTGGTGTTGTCTTCCATTAGAAAGCATATCTTTAACCCTTGAGTGTTTTTCAAACATTCCCACATACTAAGGGTGTAACAATACACATATTCGGATTGAACCAGTCCGTACAAGGCTTTTGGCTCAGTACGCATTACAAACCGAACAATGCATTGCATTACATTTGGAAAATAAAATATCACATTGCCATTGCGCTCATTAAGGCAGGCCACATGACAAAACAGACAACACGCTGTCTGCCCATCCCACCCCCAAACCAGAATATTCTACTCCAGTCAGATACAATGGGAGGCAGCTACGCTAAGCTAGCCCATTGCAAGATGGGTAGTAGTCTCGCTCACCAGACCTTTCTCAAGAAAAGAAAGGTCTGGCTGGGCCGACTCAGAGATTGGAGAAAAAAACGCCCCGGCTGCTTGTATTTCTTTCAGCCAATCACAATCGTTCTGGGCGGTGCCACAGCAACGGTGCGCTTGCAAAAATATTGCCGGGGGGAAACAGGTTTTGGTGTAACACGCCCACAAAAATATCGCCTACAGGACGCGAACCATGGCAGAAAAATGGCTACATCCCCGCAAGATCAAACACCGCAAAAGTTAGTAAAGGACGTGTTGAAAACGGTTGAAAACTGCTACACAACCGGAGGTGGTAGGGCGGGACTTCAGCGGGTGGCTCGTTCCGCCCAATGAGAGGCTGATCTATGCAACGAACTTCCGCCCACTCAGACTATATGGGTAGTAACACACACTCTGGCTCCATATGCATTTTAATAACATTCTGGCCTTTGGGCCTCCTTCAAGATCAACATCTTGCTGATTTTGAAGAAGGCCCAAACATCCAAATGTCATCAAAATGCATATGGAGCCAGAGTGAGCGACACTTGTTTTCTACAATTACGTTTACTGCCAGGGATTAGCACATCATTAATTTTTGGTGTGCGTTACTTTTGTATATAAAAAGGTGGTAAGGGGGCGTCGGTGGCTTAGTGGTAGAGCAGGCGCCCCATGTACAAGGCTGTTGCCGCAGCGGCCTGGGTTCGGGTCCAGCCTGTGGCCCTTTGCTGCATGTCATCCCCTCTCTCTCTCTCTCTCCCCCCTTCACGCTTACCTGTCCTGTCCATTAAAGGCAAAATGGCCCAAAAAATATCTTAAGAAAAAAAAAAAAAAAAAAAAGGTGGTAAGTTACCAGACCAGAAATAGAATATCCTCCGATAACCTACAGGTGTGGCGATGGCGACAAAGAGTCGTGGATAAAAACACACCAAGCCAAGGAACAAGTGTCTGCACAGCTACAGACTCTCCTTAGCAGCTATCACAGTAGCACAGTAACATACTCAGCCTCTGAGCTGAAGCACGAGTTGCTATGCAGTGATAGACTCTTGTTAGCAGCTAAGCCAGCAGCACAGACAAATATGGTCAATTCTTACTTACTCCAGAAATCCAAGATGGCGACAACCAAAATGCCAAACTCGAGGCTTTGAAACGGCAGTCCACAGTAGTTACGTCCATTATTTTTACAGTCTATGCAGCTGTCTAGGACAGCCGTACTCCAGACGTCCCTCTCCCTAGCAACGCTTCTCAGCTCCTCCTGGAGATCCCAAGGCGTTCCCAGGCCAGATGAAATATATATACCCTCCAGCGTGCTCTGGGTCTGCCCTGCAGTCCTACCAGTTGGATGTGCTCAGAAAACCTGTGACGAGAGGCACCAAGGAGGCATCCTGATCAGATGCCCGCACCACCTAAACTGGCCTTCAACAACAAACACATGTGATTGGGTTTAGAAAATAAGAACAGGGTTTGGCTTTACAATCATACAGGAAGTGAACATTGGTCTCCTGGGTGAAGGTCGGTAGGTGTTGGACCCATCCTCCACACCTTCCAACCCACCCTATTCAGACTTTTGTCCCCTTAACTTATGTTGTTGTCTCGCCCTGTTCCCCCCTGACGCCGCCGTCTGCCACCTATCATGCTGACGTGAAAGGACGGCTTTTTCCGTCAGTGTCTGATGCTGGAGTCACTGCCTGGATGCTGCTATTCGACAATTCTGAAATGAGACCTTGTTGTTTTGACACAAGAACGCTGCTGAAAGCAAATAGTTTGAGGAGTTTAGTGTTTAACTGAATGAAATGAATGAATGAGAACAGCCTGAATACAGTCCTGGGTCACGAAAGCCAGAGGTGTGCATTTAAGGGTTGAAAGAGGAACGATGAGAGAGATGAGTTCAGTTCATGCTGTCTTCTTAGGGGACATGATATCAGTCTGAAAACAGGTGAAGATGAATTATGCTTTGAACTTATTTTGCCAGAAATGTTGCAGATTAATAAATCCACATTTGTACATTTACTCTGCAGCTAACAGGGGAATGCAGTGTGCACACTCCAACACGTCTGGGATTAGTGATGAGCAAAGATAATGAGCAAAAACACAAGACGCATAATGACATTTCCTCCTGCAAATGATGGCTGTGACAATTATCGGCATCATTGGCTACAAAGTTAATAAAAGCTGTTTGAATCTTGTTTTAGGTAAATTTCATTTCTTAACGTGGTGTGTGAACCTCATGTGGATTGCCTGATTTGAAAATGGAATAAATAGAAATAACTCCTTGTTCGACTTAACTGACTGATATTATGTGGTTGGTACTTTCAAAATAAAAGCTGCTGCCAGCCACTTGGGATCACACAGAAGTGAAAACTCTGCAATCTGTCGTTTATGCCTGGAAACAGATGTTTATGATAATATGAGGAAGGATTTTACAGCTCTGGAAAGTTTGCACGATGACATCATGCAGATCGTGAGGTAAACAGTAGAATTAGTAGAATGCATGCTCACGTGTTTGACTTGGCAACACAGTGCACTGCCAGATGATGCTGCAAACGCTGACCCAGATTCAGCTGTTTCACTGGACCACAATGTGGGGTTTTTTCAGTCTGTGTCAACTCTCTGAACAAGATGGATAAAGAGGAGCTGGAAACGTCACCTCGGTGGTATTTCAAGTAAATATTCCTGGGAGCACAGCTTATTCTGCAGACTTTGTTTTTTACATCTTTAGCACGATCTCTTGTCGAGCACCTAGTGTTCATCATCTGGATGCGTGTGCTTTTGTTTTTGTAACTTCCTAAACAACACAATTCATCCATCAAACATTTCTGCAAACCACGGATACGTTACACTTTTAAGTTATTATGTCGTGGATATGTTGAAGCTTTAGGCCTAGGCAGAAAAACTAGGAAAAGATCCAGATTTGGTGGCTAAAACTCAGCTGAAAACCCATTGATTTCTCAGTGAAACACCACTTCTCATGGCACTAACTCTGCATGTTTCAATCCTTCTTGGACCTTCCCTGATCCAAGATCCAAGTAGGATCGAAAAGTTGTAGCGATTAAACTTTTGTAGCGCTGAGTAAGTGCGCAGGTGATACTATCTCCAGTGGAAACTCAGCGACTGGTTCAGTGTTAATATCGATGATGAAAACTATAAAAAACAACAGCCTTTTTTCCATGACAAATATGACAAGCTAAAAACGATCTTGATAAATTCTGCTTTAAAAACTGTCACCTTGATTCTAATTTCTGATGAATTAGCCTCACTGGATTAGTTTAAAGATAAAATAAAACATACAGAAAATATAATGACTAAAGGTGGCTAAAATATCAAGAATTTTTGTCAACTAAAACTATAAAGGATAAAAATTACTAAAATGTGACTAATAAGCATTTTCGTCTCTAAACTAAGACTTAGACTGAATCTAAAATAGCTGTCAAAATTAACACTGGACCGGTCACTAAGAAACAATCACATTTGATGGTGAAAAAGCTGCTGGAAATTAGGTGATGTCCTGATAAAACACAACCGCTTATCGTGGCACCTTTCTGGCAGAAAACACAGCAGAGTCTCTGCAAAGAAACAACAGCTTTTCATGTTATTATCTCTGGTGGAAACACAGTGACAGATGTTCTGTGGCTAAATACCTGCTGAAAGATAAAGCAGGAAGTCGCTTAAAAAACGACCGATTTTGTTCTTTGTTGGTATCAAACTATGGCTGGCAGCTTGGCAGGCGTCTAGGTGCCTTGCCATCAATCGTCCCCTCCACTACCCTATGACAAAGTCAGCTCATGTACTACAACACTTTAGAAGTGTTGATTTGATGTGTATGAAACACGCGTAACAGAAACGGTTTACAGAAACGTACAATGCCAACAAAATTCCTCTGGCGACTGGACGGTTTAAAATTCATCATTATCCCACAGTCATCACTTGTGGCCACGTTTACTTATGTACAACAAAGGTTACATAGGCCCTCATTAAAGGATTACACTGAGTGAGAGAGACATGGATCAAGAGAGGAAGGGCACACAGACTGCTTATACACAGGGACCAGAATTTGGTGCTACACCCCTGATATTAGGGGCATTAGGGGTTGAGTATGCTTGCAAGAATTAGTTCGTACAATGTGTCGTCTAGTCACGTCTAAAGCCCCTTTTACACTGGACAAAAAACCCAGTAACAGCCACTAGGCTTGTCACGATACCAGAATTTCAGTCGTCAATACCAATACAGGTGAATTTCCACGATTTTCGATACTCATTCGATACCACGATATAAATAAAAAAACAGAACTCATGTAATTCTAAATTCACTACTTTATTAAAACTGTTTCAAACTTTAGGCCTCATTTACGCCGAAAGCGATCCACAAGCGTAGCGGCAGCACACGTGTATTCACACCAAAACCGAACAGACGCATCTCGCAGCGGCCGCTGCTGTCCTGTCAAAATACAAACCACACCTAAACAGTTGGTGGCGGTAGTGCACCATGTTTGCAAATCTCCAATAAACCCCAAAGAAGAAGTGAGTTTGGACCCAAAGCCCAGGGTGGACAGGTTCTCGTGCCAGTGATTATTCCAATGTTTGGAGAATTAATATTTAGCACTACAAATGGGTAAGGACATGAAATGTGTGCCTGTCAGGTTTCGCTTGGTCAAGGGGGAGATGTCTACGGTGGCCCAGAGAGGTCACAACACACGCAAACTCGTGTTTTTCTCGAGCAGCGCGTAGAACGGATGCGGTGTGAATGCTCTAACCTGTTAACATGCTAGCAGGCGTTCTTCTTCGGCGCTCGTCCTCGGCACCAACTGACACGCGTATAATGCCCCCGCCAGTTCCAACACGGCCCACTGAGGGCAAAGTTGTATCCAGTACTTACGGTACCGGAAAAAAAAAACAGGTACCGACGTATTTTTTGCGTGTTGGCATCGACTTGGTACCAAAGTATCAGTACTCATGACAACCCTAACAGCCACTAGCATCTGGATTTTCTTTTGATTGAGTTACAATCGAGTGTGCTAAATTTTGCCCCTTTGCCGACACAAGGCAATGACGCACTGTCAAAAATTCCACCTGTCTACGTCCAAGCAGCCCTCGAACATTGCCCAAAATTAGTCAGCACTGAGTTTAAAAGAGAAACTGAATAAGTAAAAGATAAAAACAAGAAGTAACCAGCGTAAAATTTTAACTGGCCTTCATGCTGTTTCCTACTGTTTACTTACCTGTCTTCCAGTGCGTCCACGACATCAAACTTGACACCAGTTACCAGCTCTGTTCTACTGGTAATGGAAAAGGAGTCTATCAAATATTTTTAGCACGTTATCCCTCATGTATGTGCTAACTGTGGTTGAGAAAAGGTAGAAGTGCTTGTATTTGATCCGATTGGCCACACCTGAAGACGGCAATGACTCAATAAAAAACAACCGATCTTGTTCTTCGTTGGTATCAAACAGTGGTCAGCAGCTTGGCAGGCGTCTTGCCATCCACCATCCCCTCCATAGTCAGCTCATATGCTCTGTCACTTTAGAAACGTTGATTTGATGCTTATGAAACGTACAAATGTAACATACCTGTGGTTTGCAGGGACGAACAATGCCAGTATTTTCTTCTGGTGACTAGGCTGCTCTGAAATGAACCAAGGCTGTAGCTTGAAAACTGTACTACACATCGGTGCTTCTCAGAGGGAGTAAGACAGAAACAGGGCTGCACAACGACACCTCGAGATTTCTGCATATAGCTTTCCCTCTGTTCTGTTTTAACCTATAAATAACTTTGTGAGTTAAACACTCCATGCACTTGCACATCAGTGTCACGTAGAAGAAGTGTAACTCTGTGTAGCAGTGTTTGACCTTAGACTTTCCACACGCTGACATTTTGTACCGTCCACACCTTTCTAGTGTAAAGATAAAAAAACAGGAGCAGGAGAACAGTACTTGATTCAAGAGACTCCGTGCTAAAAAAGAACGACACGACTCTTCTAATTTAAGAGGGTCGAGCCTGAAGTACTTATGAGGAATTAAATAAAAAAATAAACAGCCGTCGTAGGAGGAGGTTAATTAGCTTTGCAACAAAGAATACCAATACTTACAGCTACTGTCGTTCCAAATAAACAATTACTCGATCAATTCTGTTTGATTAAAGGCACGAGTTTCATAGTTCTGAGTGCACAGCAGCTCATTACTACTGTGGATTATATTTAGATGCTTTTCAGCTCATCTTCAAACACAGGTCCTTGTAAAAGACGTGTCTTTCTCATTAAGATTAAGAGGATCAGGGAAACACTTAAGTGGTTGACAAGTTGGCCACTGAAAACAAGACAGAAAATCACTTTTAAACAACTCTTTAAATAATGAAAAGTTTCTGTCTTTTGTTTCACTGCAACCTTGCATCACTGTGTGCCGTGTGCATCATCATATCTTGCTGTTATGCATTCTGATATTTAAATGAATTATCAAGCTATATGTCAGCTGTGTAATTGCTTCACTGAACCTGCTGCGTGCGACTGAATGAACCATTCAGCACCACAGCTCTGCACCCACGGGTCACTGTGGTCACATCACCCTTTCACACACACACACACACACCCTGTTCGGTCCTGTTCACAGTGTGGGAAAGCCCACGTTAAATCCACCACTCTGATCACAATGCCCTCTGAAAGGTGGTTATCTCATTGCCTGAGTCACTGATCAGGGTTTTGTCTTGTCACCTTTTTTCACTCCATCAGCAGCAGACAGCTCAATCCACTCGGTTTAAAACAACTGCTTTGCATGTCACTATCCCAGCAGGAAATGCAACTATGTCTTGGTAAACAACAACCGCTTTTCATGGTGCTATAGAAGCAGAAAACGCAGTAATGTGTGGTAAACAACAAACGCTTTTCATGGCACTGTCCTTGTAGAAAATGCAGTGATGTCTTGGTAAAAAACAAATGCTTGTTGTGGCACTATCCTGTCAGAGAAGCAGTGATGTCTCTATAAAAACACAACCACTTTTCAGGACAGGATAGTGGCAGGAAACACAGTGATGTTTGGTAAACAACAGCTTTTTGTAGCACTGTCCTTGTAGAAAACGCAGTGATGTCACGGCAAAAAACAAGCGCTTTTCATGTCACTGTCCTGGAAGAAAACGCATTAGTGTCTTGGTAAAAAACAAGCGCTTGTCATGGCACTATCCTGTCAGAGAGGCAGTGATGTCTTGGTGAAAAGAAAACATTTCTCATGGCACCCTCCCGTCAGGATAAGCAGTGATTTCTCGGTAAAAAAAACAACTGCTTTTCATGACACTTCCAGGGCAGGAAACACAGTGATGTTTGCTAAACAACAACTGCTTTTCGTAGCACTGTCCTGGCAAGAAATGCAGCAAGGTCTTGGTAGAAAACAACCACTTGTCATGGCACGATCCTGTCAGGGAAGCAGCAATGTCTGGGTCCATGTCATTGGTTCGACAGCCCATTGGTTCAACATCCCATTAGTCCGACTGTCCGCGGTGCTGAACGGCTCGCGGCGGGCGTATGGTGCGCCGCGACCGGCTTGAGGCGGAGCAGGCTCACGGCTTATGTGTTTGTCACTTTCTTTTTCATTTTAACCCACACCATGATCTTTTCCTGACCCTAACCAAGTGGTTTTTGTGCCTAAACCTAACCAGACCTTAACCACAGGGCATCTTGATGATTTCGGAACGGACTTCGGAACAATGAGTTTAATATGGTCGGAACAATGGGCTGTCGAACCAATGGGCAGTTCCCCAATGTCTTGGTGAATTGAAAAACGTTTCTTGTGGCACTATCCCAGCAGGAAATGCCACGATGTCTGGATAAAAAACAACCAGTTTTCACTTCACTTTCATGGCAGGAAACACAGTGATGTTTGGTAAACAACAACTGCTTTTCATAGCACTGTCCTGGCAAGAAATGCAGCAATGTCCTGGTCAAACCAGCAAATGCTTGTCATGGCACTATCCTGTCACTAGCCACGTTTCCATCAGGCTGTTTAGATGCGCATCTAACACCAAAATTCGAATTAAAATCCCCTGATTCGCACAAACTAAAATACGCTCGCTTTAGCCGGGTTTTGGTTGATTTGAAAAAATGCTGATTCGCAAAACGAGGGATGGAAACAGTTATGTTCGAATTAAGTGTGACGTAGCGCACCTCTCTCCATGGTGATATCCACACTCCGGGTCGAGAAGGCGGTAATGCATTTACAAGCTGGTTGCCAACCACCAGAAAACATAGAAGAAGAAGAATGCAAGACTGAGTTCTGCAGAAAACTCGTTCGTAGTTTTCACCAAAGTCCGTACATTTAATGGAAACACACAGGATTCGTATTTCTTTTAATGCGCATTTCCCAATGATTCAAATCACCAGGTAAAAAAACAACCACTTCTCATGGCACTATAGCGGCAGGAAACACAGTAATGTTTGGTAAACAACAGCTGCTTTTCGTAGCACTGAAATGCAGCAAAGTCTCTGCAAAAAAACATCCACTTTCCTGCCACATTCCCAGCAGGAAACGCAGCAATGTCTCTATAAAAATCAATCACTTTTCATGGCGCCGTCACGGCAGTAAATGCAGTGATATTTGGTAAACAACAACTGCTTTTCGTGGCACTGTCCCGGCAGGAAACACTGCGATATCTTGGTAAAAACACAACCACTTTTCATGGCCTTACAGCGGCAGGAAACGCAATAACGTTTGGTAATCAATAGGGATGTAACGATTACCGATATTACGGTAAATCTTGGTGAATTTTTACACGGTAAGAATGACCGTTTATGTTTAAGTTAATTGCATTATCGCGGTGGATTATCAGGATATGTAATAACAGCCTCATTCAAGTCTCGCGATTAGGGTTGGGACTCGTTAGGATTTTAACGATTCCCATTCCTTACCGATTCCTACATTATATTCATTATACTTGCTGTACTTAAACAAGTATATAATAAACACAAATGCAGTCATACAAATACAAAAACTTTATTCTAACTGTTGCACAGTACAATTAGATGAAAATACACATTTGTGTGTGGTGTGTATTTCAGATTTAGAGCTTGTATCATCTCCCTGAGAATATATAACAACAAAAAGTGATTCTCTGATTTCTACAGTAACACTATTACCTCAAATTAACCACAGCAATGTAATAAAAAATACTTAAATGCATTCATGCCTGGGCACTGTTATTTATTGTTGTGTTATTTTGAACACAACACACACACACATTGGCTGTTTGTTTCTACCGCTCCCCTCGCTGAAAGTGGACCTCCCGCCGCCCGCCTCTGCCTTGATTAAACGCTGAAAATTAAATAAAAGAGGGAGACAGGTTTCTCCTATTTTATCTTATTTTGTTATATTTCTACCGCTCCCCTCGCTGGAAGCGTCGGACCTCCCGTCGCCCGCTCCCGTCGCCTGCTCCCGTCTCAAACACGGAGGTCTCCCTCTCCGCTGAGCACCCGGCACATGCCCGGCCTATTAAATAGCCTGTAACCATGACAACTGTGTGACACAAACTCAGTGCTTTAGTGATTAGATAATGTCTGGCTCGGTCGGGTTCGGACAGAAATATGCGGCCTGTGCCGCACTCTAATGGAAATGCACGTGACTTTTTTTTTTTTTTTTTTTGTACAATCTAGGAATCGTTTACAGGAACCGTTACGCCAAATGTGATGGAACCGGTTCCAGAACCGAAACTTTGGACCCGGTTCCAAAAAAGAACCGGATCCGGATCCCAACCCTACTCGCGATGCAGGCGCTGCGTGAATGCGTAGCATGTGTAAACACAAAGAATGAAAACATGGCGGAAGGTGGTGATAGCGGCACTCAGGACATTTTCCCCCCAACTAAACGCACAAAATCTGAGGTCTGGGCGTACTTTGGGTTTCTGAAGAATGCCCAGGGACAGCTGGTGGAGGACAACTATCCTGTGTGCAGAACATGCAGAAAGAAAGTTGCTGCGAAGGATAGCAACACTACAAATCTGCTGGCTCATCTCTGTGACCATCATCCACAGCTTTACAGCCAATGCAAGTTATGCTATGCAAACGTCAGTTATTGTGTGAGGGACTTCGGTTTTACTGAGATTGTCATAATGTGTAACTCTCAACGTATGCGGGACATTTGAGCCGTATCTGTCCTCCTAAACAGCGACTAGGTTTTCCGTTTTCGTTTAAGACACCTAGGAGCTAATACTAGCTGAGTAGCTAATAGCCGTATTAGCAGCTATGTTGCTAACGTTAAGTGTTTCAAAACGAAATGGAGCTGAAAACACTGAGCGGAGCCGACAGAATATAAACCGACGTAACGTAATGCTAATTGAGATCAACTATGACTGAATCACTGTGATTATGGTTATTGTATGGCGAGCTAGAATCGATATAGACGGCCAGTTATGCTTTCTCGACATAAGCTCAAGGAAACAACATAAAACGCTGCCGTGTTAACCTTTGACCGAGAGCATGCACTCCTTTTCTCATACAGGTAATCCTCTGACTCACATGCACACTTCTAATGTGTGAATTATTCTGTGTAATGATGACCATTGCCCTTAGGGTTTTTTTGGTTTCTCCTGCACATTTGTGATATCTATTCTATATATTGTATGTCTTTTGTTCTACTCTTGCATTGTTTTGTTTTATATATATTTTTCCTCTCGTGCTAATAAATAAATAATTAATATATAAATTGTTTACATATTTTGCTGACTGTTAAAATGCACCAGACAAATAAGCTTTGCTCCTGTAATGTGTTTACATATTTTGTTAATTTAAAATAAAATTTTCTGTTGCTGTGCCAATCCCTTGCCCCTTTAATGTGAAAGTTTCATTTTAATATAAGATTTTGGCTGTTAACATTTTAGTATGATAAGGAAGTTACAAGATTTAGTGAAGTTATTTCAATGTATCTATTTTTTGGACATTTTACAGCGCTTAAAAAAATATCGCAATATTATCGTTTACCGTGATAATTTGGTCACTATAATCGAGATATCAAATTTTCCATATCGTTACATCCCTAATCAACAACCACTTTTCGTAGAACTGTCCTTGTAGGAAATGCAGCAAAGTCTCAGTAAAAAAACATCCACTTTCCTGGCACTATTCCAGCAGGAAACACAGCGATGTCATGGTAAAAACCAACTGCTTGTTGTGATACTATCCTGCAAGGAAATGCAGTGATTTCTCAGTGACAAACAACCACTTTTCATGACACTATCCCAGCAGCAAAACAACAACTGCTTTTGGTAGCTCTATCCTGGCAAGAAATGCAGCAAGGTCTGAAAAAAACAACAGCTTCTTGTAGCATTATCCCGAGTAGAAACACAGCAACGGCTCACTTGAAAGATGCAGCAAAGACTCATTAAGAATCAACACATTTTTGGTTGCAAATAGTGTCTTGGCAGGCGTCTTGTCTACATGTTACACCATCCACCCTCCACTTCACCTCCCGAAGACAAGGTCAACTCATACACTACATATACTGTCACTGTAGAAACATTAATGATATGTATGAAACATTCTGAGTTGAGAAGAATTAAAACTTTTATTTTATTATTGCTGTTATGAATACCGTTATATTCTAATATTTAAATGCATTAAATTCTATGTCAGATATGTAATTACTTCACTGAACCTGCTGCATGTGACTAAATGAACTGTCAGCCTGCTGTGATCATGTCATGATGAGGTCACTGTGGTCTCATCACCCCATCTCACACACATACACACACACGCACACACTGTCTGGTTCTGTTCATAGTGTGGGAAAGCCCACGTTAAATCCAGACCACCACTCGGAGCACAATGCCCTCAGAAAGGTGGTTATCTCACTGCCTGAGTCACTGATCAGGGTTTTGTCTTGTCACCTTTTCTCACTCCAGCAGCAGCAGACAGCTCAATCCACTCCATCAGATCAGAGCTCCTCTCTCCACATCTCCCCTTTTTTCTTTTGCTGTCTCTCAATAAAGGTCAATCCCACATCAATACGCAAGGCTCCTTTCAGCGTGTCCATTCCCAGAGGTGGCCTCATTACCCCAGGGTGTTTTGTTTGTTTGTTCCTCTGTTAAAGAAGCTGAATTGAGCAGCCGGCAGGGGTGGACTGCAGGGAGAGGAAGAGTGGGGGTGAAAATGTGGTTTCAGAGGGGGACAGGGAGCAGAGGACACAGGGGTCCATGCGCCTCTGAAGGGGACAGATCCTCCATCACAGGGCGGGAGGTCATCATGGGAGGTCGGCGCTGATGACTGCATCAGCGATGATGACCGGAATGATTTAAATGATGGTGGCATGATGATGATGATATATGTTGTGCATTACAACACGGAGTCATTCATTAACAATCACCTTTCCTGTGACACAAATGACTCAGCTGAGCATGTTTAGCAGTGCATCAAATCAAGCGCTCCCTTTCCCATAGGTAAACTGTCTGACCAATCCCAGCTGTGATTAGCTCTCTTTGCAGGAGAGGAATTCTTCTCTCTACAGGCGACCAGCAAATATATTGTACCTGCATGTCCTCTGTAGAGATACGATTATCATTTCTGCTTGTTTGTATGCTGTGATGATATTGCTATGATAGATCGATAGGTGGATAGATGGATAGATTGATAGGCTTATTCAGTTTCCGTTCCGTTTTTTAAGGAACAGTCACATGTGCTTGTTTGTTAGGAGGCTGTTTGTTTTTTAAAGTGTTATTAAAAAACACTTGAAACTTGAAGATTGAGAAACCTTGGAAGTAAAATTTTGAGATTTTTCTTCTTAAAAGCCTTCTCTGCCAACTCTGACTCATTTTAGAGCTGAAGCTACTGATTATTTTCTCAATTCATGGACTAATTTTTGGCGAGTTGATGAAAAATATTCGTCAGAATTTCCCCGAACCCAAAGTAACACCCTTAAGTTGCCTTAAGTCCAAAACTGAAACATATTTAATTTATCATACATGATGAAAACAAGCAGTAAATCCTCATACGTGAGAAACTGGAGCCGGAAAACAACAGAAATCTGGAAAAGGGGGAGAAAAGCACCCTCCTTCTGCGGCTCTCCCCTCTCTGTCCTAAGCCCCTCCCATCAGATGACCACGAGCATGTGCACATGCTTTATACAGTTGATACTGTAGAGCTGCACACAGCACATTCACTCAGCCCCTCCTTGTCCCGTTTTATCTCTCTGTCTCTTTCCCAGACCAGAGACAAGACAATAATTCGCCACCTAACCTAACCACCTCCAAAGTCCCCCTGCCTCACTCCTCTCCGCTGTGGACTGCCTCCCCAGGAGGAGAGTGGACAGCAGCTCTGGAGACGGACCTTCAGTTGGCCGTAGTAGTAGCGACTCGCTGGGTCTAATCTGTGTAACAGCAGCAACAGAAAGTTTGCTGATATGTGACGGGGAGTTGAAGCTGGGGTTTGTGCTGCCTGGATTCAGGCTGCTGCAGCCGTTGACTGGGGTTTAGTTACAAGAGCTGCTGCCTGCTCTCCTCTCACTGAGGAGGTCTTTAGCAGCAGGGATCTTGTTCATGAAAATATTAGGGATGGCCCGATCACATTTTTTTTGCATCCGATCCGATATTTTTCTTTTCTCAGTCTCAGTCAAACCCCACAAAGAAACCATAAAACCCATAAAATAGGTCCCTTAACACCAAAATTAAATTGTTTTTACCTGGTTTCTGTAGAACAAAAGAATTATACTCAATTTTCAAAAATACAAATACAACAGTAATCAGTTTCAAGAAAGTATATATTTTTACACCAAAGAAAAGTAATGTTCCGTTCCGTTCAGTCAGTTCAATCCAGTTCAAACAAAAACTTCACTCCGGGATTTCTCGTAAACAAGGAGGTAAAGAAAATCCACTGTTCGCTCTGACTCAGTTCAGTTTCAAAACAAAAAATCAACCCGGCCTGAAGGTTCCAAATAAAGAATAATGAAACGAAAAGTAACCCCCGGCATTTGCCAACTCACAGGACCGTGGGTGAATGCCGTAATGTGTAAAATGCCGTGGTAGGCCGAATACACAGAGGACTTCTGGCTCATTCCTCACTCGCCGGTGTCTCTCGCCATACTGCCAGGAGCGCCATAATGTAGGGGCCGGTCTACCTGGGCTCAGCTGATCGTCACACTTTATACATTGGAAAGCAGAGGCAACAATGAACATAGATGAAAAACCTGGCCATTTTTGTTGTTTTGATTCCTCCGATCTTTTATTACCGATTCCAATTTTGTAAAAATAATGTAAACAGCACCGATACCCGATCCGAGGATTGGATCGGGACATCCCTAGAAAATATTGGTATAATTTTAATATGATATGAAAAATTCATATCATGATACTCGCAATATTTTGACGTGTTGACATAATGATGTTATACTGTTACCCACGGCAACAACACGCATGGCTGAAAGCGAAATTATTACTGACTCCGCAATGGTTCCAAAAAGGGGAGCAGTTTCGGTAATAAACTGTGGCGTCCTGAATGTTTTATGAACAGCCCCGGACTTCTGTTGTATTTGGGAGCTGTTTAAATGTGTAATGTGTGTTAGATTTTATTTAGTTGAACTATTAATACTGTAACAGAATCTGAATTTCACTCTGAGTTACTGTTGTTGACCACAAGGTAAAAAAATGGGAGATCATTTTTGTTTAGATTTTACTGAATGTTTGAAGCAAACAGTAAAACTACATCACTCAATTTGTTGCAATTCTGTGTTCATAATATATATATTACCATTTTGTCATCGTCAGGAATATCGTCATCGCAAAAATACCCTGAAATATCATGATATTATTTTAGGGCCACCCCTTGTTCCCAAGGTCATGAAAAACCTTGAAAAGTCATAGAATTAGTAAAAATCATTGAAAGTTTTGGAGAAGTCATGACATTTTGTTGTGTATAATGTTAAAATAATCTTGTGTGGATAACCCTCCACGAATATGTAACATAACGGCAAATTGCCGTGTCGACATAACGTATCTATGATATGTATCGATGTGTGACATTTTGTTTACTATCATGTATGTTTCTTCATTTTCTCCCCATGCTCCGTCTCTCCGTTCATGTATGCCAGCCAGCTGAAACTTTGTTTGAACACAGAATGTATCTGATGTGTTTAAATAACACTGGGCGAGTGGGGCAAGAATGTTTCTTTTTTCACTACAGGTCCTCGAAAAGTCATGGAAAAGTTCTGAAATTTGTCTGTGAAAATGTGCAGGAGCTCTGTAGCTAACACAAGCTACATAAACATGAACATAAAGCTGCAGCCGTGAGCATTTAGCTCCAGTTAGCAGAAGGCTAAACTATTAGCAACATTTTCTCTCCATCTTTGAAACATGTTGCTGATACTGACACAGGTTTTACTTTGTTTAATATTTTGTTTGTCCTTTTTTTGGGTTTCTTTGCAGCATAGGCAGTTGTTGCCAATGCTGCAAAGATCCATCTCAAGCTAAATTTTCTTAAGCATGGAAAAAAGAATCGAGAGGAGGTGCAGAAGTCTAATTTTCTGTGACTTGAATTACAGTATGCTCTAATCGTACTGTGGGATTTTTGCCCAGTGACGCCAAAATCAAACCGCTTACTGCAGCTTTAAAAACACCTGAAACAATAATTGAAATAGTTGCAGATTAATTTTCTTTTCATTAATTGTTGCAGCTCATTGACTCTTTGTTTCCTGATGCTCAATAAGCTCTGTCTCTGTCACATAAACTAATAAAATCACATTAAAAATAACAGATATATTGGAGAAACTCCAATCCTGACGTACAGCTTTCAAGAGTCACATTGAGATTTTGATACCAAGGACATTTTATGTACTTTTACTCAAAACATTTTAATGCAGTTTCTTTCTTGTAGCTGAGTGTGTTCACAGTGTTGCATTGATGCTTTTACTTTGGTAAAGGATGTGAATACTTCCTCCACGGCGGGGGAAAAGCATACGTTAACCTGTCCGTTGTGAAATGTTTTTAAGCTCTGCATCATGTGGTGTAAAGAATGCTCTCTGTCCACACAAATAATGCACTCCTCATATTTTTGGCACTGATTTCTTCTTATTCTGAGTACAAACCGACACATTCACACACACACTGACACACACACACTTTGCACCTTGTGAAGGACACGCAGGCCGATTAATTACTAGGAGCACGTCGTTTTAAATCTGGTGGAAGGACAGCCTGTTGTTCCTGCAGAATGGGTTGTAATTAAAGGAAGCTGAGCTGCAGCGGCGGAAAAGGCCACACATCAGCCCCTCGTGGGCCTGGACGCCACTGATGGGAATTTATGGTTCCCCCCCTCGCAAGTGTACGTGCTCGCTGTGCAGCTCCGAGGCCAGGCATGTTAACTTCCACATCACCTGCAGCAACTCGCAGCATGGAGTTAACTGTTAACAGTGTCGATGCAGAGAAATTCAAGGGTTCATGGAGCACTCTTTATGAGAAATTGAAAATGCTCTTATGTATAGAAAATGTCAGCTGCACGTCACGCTAATACTATATTTATTCACGAAGGAGAGGTGACTGAGAGATACAGTCAATGGGATGTAGTCAACAGAGAATAGGAAGGCACAAATCAGAGCTCACGTACAACAAGAAGTACAATTTAGCATAGACAAATTTGAGCATGCTCTCTCCCCAAACAAAAAGGGAATTGATTTTATATGACTCCTCTTCAGCAGAGGGATTTATTTGAACAAGCCAAAAGTGTCTACTTCACTAGGCAATGAAAATTGGATACCCCCCTTACCCATATTAAACTCCCCTTCTCTCTTTCCCTCTCTCTTTCTGTTTCATCTCCGTCTCATTTTCCACTTTTCTTTCATGTTCTTCGTCATCACGTTCTGTCTCAAATTCACATCCTCTCTTTTCGCCCCCCCACTTTCCCTTTCCTCCCATATCTCACGGCCTGTGTATACGTCTGCCTGTTTTCACCTCTCTGTGCATTTTTACACCTCTATCCCTCCTCTTTCTGCCCGTTCGGTTCTTTCCCAATCGCTCCATAAAACACTCCTTCTACCCGCTGCTTTCTGACGTCTCTCCTTCCACCTCCATCCATCTCCTCCTCACTCTCTCCCTCCCTTTCCCTCTCAATCCCCTCCCGACAGTCGCCCCCCCTCCAACCAACCGCCACCACCACCACCACCTCACTCGCTCTCACAGCCGTTCACTCCATTTTTCTGCACATGAGATTTGCCTAACAATAAGTGGCTCTGCCCAAGGTCAGATAAGAGAAGCACAGCCCAGGAAGCCACAGCCACTGTTTCTTTCATCCCTTTTTTTCTCCTCTCTCTCCTCACAGCTTTCGAATTATCTCTGCAGCACATAATAATAATTACTGAGGACGGCAACATAGAGATAAGAATGCAGGAGCTGAAATGGCGAGAGAGAGGGAGAGGGAGACGGAGAGAGGGAGAGAGAAGGGGGACAGGTTAGAAAAACTATAGAAGCAAGAAGCAGCGTAGTAAAGGTATATTAGAGAGAAACTGTGAGGCATGAGAGAATAAGGCATGAGCAAGGTAGGATGGGAGAGGAAGAAAGAGAGGATATAAAGGAGAAGACAAAGAAAGAGCAGCAGATAAAATAGAAATTATGAAAAGGATAAGGCTGGTGTTATTCTATATTTTTCTTATTGTCAACAAAGTCCATGAAAAGACCAAAACCATCTATGTGTCAGTCCGTCTCGCAGTGCTCACGGTCGTCTCTGTGGCACCACGAACAGCAGCTCACAGTCATTTCCTAAAACAGCTGGGCACTGTCGTTTTTTAGCAAACGTGATTCGAAGATTTCTTGGAGGCTATTTTTCAGCAGCAGGTTAAAACACATTTGGTGCTCTATTGAGTATTAAACAGTCCAGTATCTCTCATGTTCATATTGCATTAATCCTGCACTTAATGGTGTGTACATTCAGTCAGGCAAATACCTCGTATGTCCAAAACTGTCACTTGTGTCACCAAAATCAAGCTCAGGTGGTTTTAACCAGCAAATGTTGAGAATTGTGTTTTGTCTGTCGTCGATTACAACGGACACATCTGAGGCAGTAAATGCATCACACTATCACTAACTTACAAGTTATAAAGTTTATTGAAGCTGTGTGTGTGTGTGTGTCAGTCGTTAAGGACATTTTGCCAAAATCTTTCTCGTCATTTATCAGACCACAAATTAGACAAGCGTTAAATAGCTAGCTAGCTAGCGCATCCCATGATCTCCCCGCCGCTGAGACTATTTATCGGAAGGAGAGTGAAAGGAGACTGGTAGGAGGCTTAAGGCCCGAACATACTCGGGCGGAACGTACGCGGAACGGACTCCGCGGAGGTCCGCGCGGACTCAAAGCGGACGTCTGCAAGCCCTGTGCGCGCAAAGCTCAGATTTTACGACCACGCGGACTCCGCTCCGCGCACCAGTGACTGCTCGGCATGTATTTTTCACATCGCAGGGATTTTTCACGGACATTTTTACAGGAAACTACAACGTGGAAGTGCGCTCGACTATGAAAGCCCGAATGACTGCTGACATTCCTCGCGGAGTCCGTTTCGCATACGTTCCGCCCGAGTATGTTCGGGCCTTTAGAGTGGTAAGATAGCGGGCGGAGAGCAGGCGGAGAGTTTGCGAAGAGTGGGAGGAGACTGGGAGGAAGTGGGGAGCGGATGGAGAGCAGGTGGAGAGCAGGCAGAGAGCGGGGCTGAGTGGGAGAAGAGCAGGAGAAGACTGGGAGAAGGCCGAGAGCAGAGGGAGACGGAGAGCGGGTAAGGCAGTGTGAGGAGAGCGGGTGGAGAGCAGGCGAAGAGTGGGAGGAGACTGGGAGGAAGAGGGGAGGGGATGGAAAACGGTAGGAGAGCAGGTGGAGAGTGGGCAGAGAGTGGGCGGAGAGCGGGCGGAGAGCGGGAGGTGAGCAGGTGAAGAGTGGGAAGAGACTGGGAGAAGGTGGAGAGTGGATGGAGAGCGGGTGGAGAGTGGTAGGAAAGCAGGCGGAGAGCGGGCGGAGAGCAGGAGGAGAGTGGGAGGTGTGTGGGCGGAAAGTTGGAGAAGAACAGGAGGAGACTGGGAGGAGGCGAAAAGCTGGTGGAAAGTGGGAGGAGAGTTGGGTAAGAGCGGGTGAAGAGCAGCGAAGAGCGGGAGGAGACTGGGAGGAGGCAGAGAGTGGATGAAGAGCGGGTGGAGAGCGGGAGGGGAACTGGAAGAGAGTGGGTGGAGAGCGAGAGGTAGGGAGTAGACTGTGAGGAGGCGGAGAGCGGGTGGAAAGTGGGAGGAGAGTGGGCAGAGAGGGGGCGGCACTTCATTCAGTGGAAGTGGGCTGGAGCTATGAGGTTCTTGCCAAGAGGATCCACTGGAGTTACAAGACTTAGCCACAAGCTTTTTATAATACTTTCCATTAGTTAAATACTTGTGAAACCTCCAAAGAGTGACCATTAGCACTGATTTATGAAAATAAATACACAGATAAAAATGACAAATGTGGAGATGCAAGGTTTCCGTCCAACAGTGACGAATATATCATTTTCGGGTGGTGGATGGATGTGTAGCTAGGCCAACTTACAGGAGACCAGAGTTCACCTCCAACTGAAGACATGCAGTCAACATTCATCTTTCTATTAACCCTAACTGTAACCTTTTTAGTTGTCTCACCTTAACCAAAGTTTACAAAACCACAATCTTTCCTAACTTCAACAGAGCTGTGGCTGCACAGGTATTGGAGATGGCAAGAATTAAAAGGCAGCTTGTCTAGGATGCAATATTTATTTGATTTGTTGCAACTGAAGCTCATTTATTGATTGGCGACATGTATGAAACACTATTTGTCATTTTTATGTGGAGCATAAAAATGACAAAGAAAGAAATCTGAATCTGAAAAAAAATTAATCAAAGGTTTTTTAGAATCAGCCAATATTGTTGTCTGGCAGTCAGGCTGGGATGTATGGCAGCAGGACGGTGTGTGTGTGACTGAGTCAGCATAAACCACAGTGTGTGTGTGTTCATGGTAATGAGGAACATGTCACCCTGTGACACAGTGTGACTCACTGATAAGTTTTTAATAGTTTCTGGAGCAACAATTAAGCTCGATGGCACAGAGGAGGAGGATACATGAGGGTCTGATACACAATACTGGTCAGTAGATACATTCACTCTTTGTTGGGGACGTTTCACAGGATTTAAAGACAATCACAAAAATATATAACATAACCAAACTCATCCATTAGAAGTCATTAGAAGGACACTGTCCTCCAAAGACAATTCGTTTTGTTCCTCAACCTTAACCAAGTGGTTTTTATGTCTAACCCAAAGATACCTAAACTATTTTTCCTGACGTTTACACATAAGTTTAACCTTAGACAAGTCAATCAGTCTGAATGTAAGACAACATTCAGAATTGAGCACCATTTTATCTATGAGGTTGAACACTGTGAAAAAATACTGCGTATATTGTAAGAGCCATTTGAAGACAGCTTATCAGAAAATCGTAGTTTATCCTACCGTCAAAAATCAGTTATCAGAATATGTAAATATATCATTTAAAAGTGTACATTATTAAAAAATAATCATATAATAATAATTAAATCATCAAATCAAATAATCATTTTAATAATAAGTTTAACTGACTAGTATGCAGGGTGCCGACTACCAAGGGTGGCATCATTTAACTAACCTCTATAGCATTGATGCCATACAAAAAACTTTCAAGCCCCTGCATAAGGTTTCCCACTGGTTCTTTAGTTTAGCTAAGCTTAGCTTATCTTAGCTTAGCTTACTGTAGGAAAAATAAAAACACTACAAGTAGCCTTCAAACAGTTACGTTAAACAAATTAAAGCAATGGCTCTCAACGTTTTTGTCCCCATGTGCACAGAAATATTCCAGGTTTGAAAAAGTAACATGTTTCTCAGAGCATTTAGTCCAGGATTCAAATTTTTTAAGCCATTATGTCATACGTAATTATTAACTATTGTTTATATTTTAATTAAAAGTGTCATTTAGAAGCATTTGTGTCGTCTATGGTATGATTTGACATCATTAAAGGGCCCCCAGGCTAAAAAATTAAAACACAATATAGTGCTATATGGCACCTCTAGTGGTTATATGTAGCAGTGGTTTTCAAACGTTTAATCCTCGAGGCACACCTGTATTTATATATCTGTGCACATTAGCCTCTATAACGTGTGTTATCGCTCTTATCACGACATAAATGTATGTTTTTATTTACTGATATCAAATAACAATTGACAACTAACTATTAAATGATTCATTTTTTAAATTTTTTTTTAAATGACATCAAAGCACCAATAAGACATCAATTTAAATGGGAAATAATGGAAGATAATGTGATGTGTAACATACTTATAATTGCCTCATGCAAACAGAGACAAATAGGTTCTCTGTGAAGGGTTTTTAAATGTAATCACATTACTTTTTTTGGTAGCATATGCCTCTGTATTAGGAAATGACTGTGCACAACGTACTGATTCAGTCACTTACAAATTCATTCCTAACTTTTTGTACAGCCAAGTTGAATACTGCAGTAATAATGTGTGGTTATCACAAAATCTCACGGCACACTTGGAATTGCATCACGGCCAAAGCGTAACCACACTGGTGTCAGATCATGGTTCATTTCTGCAGCTGTGGTTTGTAATGGTGTTGGAAGGTGCTGATAAATGTTGTTGTCCTGCTGACCATTATAAGTGTTCTTCTGCAGGGTGGTTACTAACAATGTGTTTTGTTGTTTAATTTAAAATTCTTGTTTGAAAGTGGAGCAGCAGAAATTATGACAGTAAATTAGATATTAGGAAGTAATCTGTGCCGTAGAGCCTCCTACACCCAGAAGAAGAATCACAAGAAAAAAGATCTCATTAATTTCTTACCAAACTTGAGCCCGGTGTCGTCAAACCCCAGCAAGAGGAGAAAGCTAGTGGACACCACACAAAGGAAATTGCTTTCTTTCTTTTTATTGCTGGCATGTGGTTCAGTAGCATTTCTGCACCTGTGACAATACACCGCTCACTGTCACATCAGACCTGCTCTCTGCGGGGGTCAAATTGCCATTTTGCTACAAGATGAAGTGTCCCCTGGATTGATTATATTTCCACAATCACTCTGGGAAAGAAAAAAAAGAGGACAATTTCTCTTTATGAGTTGTTACACCTGCGCACACACTCGTCTGCTTAGCCAAAGCTGTAACCACAAGCGACCTGCGGAGCGTCAATCAGAACGTGCATATGAGGATTTTCACAAGTTATGATTATCTTAGCATACAGGACACATTTTAAACAAAGAGTGGGACACACCTACACAGACACACAAACGCACCGGCCGTGTTTCTCTGCAGCACACTGGCCGTCCTGCCCCGCCTAACCCCTGACCTCCATATCTGAGGGAGCAGGGTAAGCCTCCTAGTCCCTGAGCTGCTGCTCCCAAACACACACACACACTCACTGCCACCTCCACCCACCCATGTCTCACCCCTCAGCACTCCACCCCCAACCCCCAGAGGACCTGCTATCAGCTGGGCTGAGCCCTTCTGCACCAGCCTGATATCCACACTGGATTGGAGGGAGGGGCAGCGGCTGGGTGGAAGTACAGAGAGCTGTGATTTACAGTGAGAGAGGAAGAATCAGCCTCTCTCTGTATTTCTGTTTGTTGTTCCCGTCTGTTTGTCTCTGTCTTTGTGTGCAGCGCCCATATGTGTATGTGTGTGTCCTTCTTCTCCCTCTGCATGTAGCGATGATTATCACTAATGTATTATTACTTCAAACGATGGCAGATTAGCCCCCACCGTCCCGTTCAACCCCCCCCCCCCCCGTTTCATCCCATCTCTCCATCCAGCTGTCGCCCCAGCGTCACCCCTCAGAGTGTCTGGGTGTAGTAATGCCATTCTGGCCTCGTCTTATCTCCCAACTCAGGCCCTGTCACCCGGGTGACCCATGAACTACCCATCAAGAGGGGAAGAGGAGGGGGAGGAGAAGGAGCGGGGAGGTGCAGGGAGGTTGAATGGGTGACTGGAGAGCGGACGAGGGAGAGAGGAGGGGACGCTAAAAAGCAGAGGAGGAGAAAGGTTGGAAGAGTGAAAGGCAGAGTGGGTGGTTTCGGGGAAGGAGGGCTTCTCTGTGAAAGCTGTCTGGTCTGAGATCAGTTAAAACCCACCTGAACAACCTGAATGTGGTCCAACAACCAGTTAAAGTCCAACTAGAATTTGAGTTCTCCTCACTTTTGTGGAAGGAAATATAATCTACACTGCAATTATTGTGCAGATATTTCAATTTTTCAAAAGAGGATAAAATCTGTCTTAATAAAAATATGTTCCGAGCTGTGGATTCAAAAAAAAAAAATCTGTTGAAGGAGCCCTGTCAACAGTTTTACAGACGTCTCTTTTATAATGGTGGTTAATGGGGAAAATACACAGGATTTCTTGTTGCAATTCCACATGTAGCCACTGGGGTACACTGGCAGAGAGGCCGAGTGGGTTCAGTTCCCCCCAAAAAGTAGTGCTGTTTATCAGTCTAGGTTGTCTTGGTGTGAGGTGTCAAGTGATGTCCGTAGAGATGTCTGCCTTCTCTCAGCTTGTGTTGCTCAAAGTGCCAAAAAAATACATTTGAAAAACATCAATGTCTCTTTCCAGAAATCATGACATGGTTACTCAAGATAATCCACAGACCTTGTTGAGAGCAGTTTCATGTAGGAACTATTTTCTTTCTACCGAACTACACCTACCAACCGCATCACTGAGCAGAAGGAATCATGCATCTACTCATGGACGAGAGGTTCGTGCTTAAAACATGAGATATAAACATTAATGACATCCTCCTTGGCTGAGCTGTAACGTTAGCTCGCTCAGTGGTGCTAGGTGAGCTAGCAGTAGATGCACTCTTCCTTCTGCATGCTGATATGGTTGGTAGGTCTAGAAAGAAAGTAGATCCTACATGAAACTGCTCTCAACAAGGTCTGTGGATTTTCTTGAGTAACCAGGTCATGATTTCTGGAAAGAGACATTGATGTTGAGTTTTTCCAAATGTATTTTTATGGCACTTAAAATATATCTCCAACACTCTGCAACTCACCAAAACTATCTAACCTGATAAACAGCATTAAGAGGAAAACATGTATTTGTGATTTGGGGGTGAGCTGTCCTTTGAATGCATTATCCATGGTTGGAACTGAAGTTGTATTACAAACCTCAAATAGAGAGCTGAAATTACACTTTCTCTGGGTTCAGTTCCAGAAGTAGAAATACTTCAAAATCCCATATACATTTGTAATTACATTAAATTCAGCCTTGGAGCAGTAGCTTGCCTCATATGTTTAGATAACGATGCTAGTTTTTTTTTAAAAAAAAAAAAAGGTTTAAGTATCACTATTTGTTCAATATTTATTCAATTTATGTTTTTAAGTGCCCTTCAACAAATGCAACTTCCCATAAGTTCTGGACATTTGTGGGCTAAATATGGCGGCTCAACAGAGGAAGTGGGTCAACAGGTGTGTTGAGGATTTGCAGTTAGTTCAGACATGTCTGTAATAACAGCAGCACAGAGAGGACTGAGCGGGGAGTTGGTGAGTTTTATGGTCATGGACAAAATAAAGTTACGATGACACGGGAACTGTTTTTTTCCTGCTCACATAAGGCCTGTTTCCACCACAGGAACTTCGGGGTAATTTTACGGGGCCAGGGCCGTTGGTGCGTGTCTCCACCGCAGGAACCACCCCCGAAGGACAGAGTTCCGGAACTTTTACAGAGGCTAAACAAGTCCCTGCCTCGGAGTAGATACTCAGAACAGCCCTGAAAACTCCTGGCTGGGGCTTGGGGATTACTTGGTGCCGATTGGATATACTCAAGGCGGAATGTGATGTTTTGTAAATAACAACATGGTTATCATAGTTTAGCTAGGCTAACCGTTAGCTATTAGCGGTGTCTATAATAACTCCGGTCATGGTCCGTGAAAAAAATATTTTTTCCAGCAGATATCATAGTTACAACATGATTGAGCTAGCAAAGCAGTTTTGTGTTGCTATGTGTGGTATTTATTCAGTTTTGGGAAATCACGATGTCTAGAAAGCATCAGCTGACAGGGACAGCTAACAGCAGCAGCAAAGCTAACATCAGGACGTCATCTGTTAAAAGCCTCCCGTTGTCGGATACAACATGAAACTACTCCAGTTAGCTCAATCATGTTGTAACTAAGACAAAAAATATTTTTTTCACGGACCGTGACTGGAGTTATTACAGACACCGCTAATGTCTAACAGCGTCCCTACGCCCCTACGTCGCCCCGGTCAAAATGGTTGCGCAATGATTACGTCACATACAGAGCCCGGTAACTTTACAGGAACCTTCCTCCTACTCCGCTCTCTCAGTGGAGACACGGTGGTTGAGAGGACCGAGCGAGAGGACGTTCTTGTAGTAGTTCCTGCCCCCCAAATAGTACCAGGAACTTCTTCAGTGGAAACAGGCCTATAGTTGTTGTTTGACGGTCCAGTGTGTAGGATATAGTGCCATCCAGTGGTGAGGTTGCAGATTGCAACCAACTGAAACTTGTCCTGTGTGCCAAACATGTAGGAGAACTTCAGTGGCCGACGCAAAAATGCGAATGACCCTATCTGAAGCCAGTGTTTGGTTTGTCTGTTTAGGGCTACTGTAGAAACAACCCCCCTGCTCCCTATGTCGATATAAACGGCTCATTGTAAGGTAACAAAAACACAACTATTCTTATTTTCAGGTGATTATACACTAAAGAAAACATTAGGGCTGCCTACTAGTAGGCCACCAATTGTTATTTGACCAGAGAGGTCATTATGCGGCAAGATTTTATTGGTCACTCAGTCGCAGAGTAAAAAAAACAAACAAACAAACAAACAAACAAACATGAAACTCTATCAGGAGCTGCACCTTGTCAAAATAAATCCAAATCTATATGAATGGACCATGTGTGACTTTAATGTGAAAGGACAGACACAGGAAGTGTCCTCGTCAGGTTAATTTCCAGGGCTGGTACCTGCGGTTATTCCACAGGCTAGTTAATAACATGTCGGGCAGGAAATCCAAAGTGTGGGATCATTTTGAGAAGGTGAAGGACGAACCCAAGGTGATATGTAAACTCATCTTCATTGGTCGACTACAAACATGACGTATCATCTGAAACATGGAAGTAGCTACATGCCCATTAGCCCACAGCGTCATTAACAGGCGGCTCGCTCAGTGTGTGACGTGCACTTGGAGATAAAATATAGGCCTATATTAATGAAGGTTCATTAGTACGGTTTGTATTTCTCTGTAATGTAGCACAGTGTTAACAATGTTACTGATACTATTCTTTCTCACACCTTCAACTCAAACAGAAACATGCAGGAGACTACACTACTACTACCCTTAAATCCTAAAACTGGACCTTTAACTTTGTCAAAATTCCCAAGGTTCTAATTTCTTATAACTGCTGTAGTCTGGCTGATTTGTCTCAAGATACTAAGATAAACTGCAGGAACATACTTCATTGTTTTCTAGAGAGACAAATAAAATGAGAGACTGCATTGAGTTACAGAAGCTAGACAGCAAGTGACATCATGTCTTCGGCTCTCTATTATGAACACTGTCAGGTGAAACCAAAACTTCATTAATTCACTGAGAAAAAATAAATCAAACTTAAATTTCTTCTCTATGATAATTGAAATTTTTGAACACCTAAGTTCATGAGTCAAAAGAAATACATTATAAAATGAATTTTAATATCAGTTTGACTTTAAACATGTCCTCAGTCTGATCTTTCCATGATCGTGTGATTATATCTGTATTTGATAAGACAGCTCTGCAGCTCTCAGTGATCCAGTCAAGTATAGATTATCGTGAGGTGCTTTAAATGCCCAGCTCTACCAGATCTCCATTTAAAAACAGCACATTTTAAAACACATTTTTAAAGTCACACAATATCTTTTGCAGTTTGACAAATTAACTTGAAAACAGAATAAAAAATAATAAAGCTGTAGCTGAGCAGATGTGTCAGAGATCTATGATTTTAATCTCGGACCGGGGGAATGTTGTCTCGAGCAGAGATGAAAACGGAGAACACATTCAGATCTGTCAACAATATCCAAACGACTACTTCATGAGAGATTTAAGGCGAAGCGGCTAATAGAAAAATGTCGGTGGATGTGTTCAGAAAACGCTGAGACAGAGACAATGCTTCTGAGGTCTGCTGAGAATCTGACAGTGACTGTACATATATCCGCTTTGCATATTTGTCTGTGCAAAATCCAACACTATCCCCGTCTGATTCGGAGGGAGACCTTATCTGTGTGTTTTTAGCTCAAAACCTGCCAATGACTGACTGTTAACCCTTCAGAAATTCATCATTTGGCCGCATTGATTAAAAGATGAGTGAACTTATTATGCATTAAAGCGTCATGTCAAAGCCCTGGCACGGCGAGATAGCAGCCTTATCTCTCCTCTACCTGATAAGAGACAACATGGGAGAGAGACGGGGCAGCGGTGGTGGTGGTGGTGGAGAAGGAGGAGGAGGGAGGGTGATGGAGAGGTAGAAGAAGAAGCAGAGCGGGAGGAGAGATACAAGATGGGAGGAAGGGGTGTAAAGGGTGGTGGGAGGTGGGGAGGTGGCGGCTGTGGAGTTGTAATAAGAAGGGAGGGAGAGGAGAGGGAGCATACAGTACATTTAGAGCAGAGGGGAGGGGAGGAAGAAATTGAGAGGGATGGCAGAAGAGATGGGAGACAGTTCTGGGGCATCTAATGTTCCCTCTGTCATGGCATCAGCCTCTCTCCATTCACTCCTCTTCCTTACGTCGCCTTTTTTTTGCCTCCATTTGCATTTTTCGTTATTTTTTTCCTCCACCGTCCAATGGTCTGTCTTACTCTTTCCTTTTTTCATTCTCTCCCTCCTCCTCCCCCATCTCTCTCCCTCTCGCTCCTGCTGCCTCCCTCTCCTCGGAAGGTCTTTGAAGGGAGGTCATGAGGGAGACAATGCAAACACAGGCCCTCTGAATAGAGAATGGGAAGAGGACAGCTGTTGGAGATGACAGCGATGGCTGTTAAAACGCAATCTGTCTCTCTTCCCACCGGCCTGTTGCAGAACACACACACACACACGCGTGCACACACACACACACACACACACACACACACACACATTGCGGCTCACATCTTTTCACAGAGGCCACAATGTCACAGCAACACTCCCAACTGTCAAACACGAGTGCGAGAGCACACACTTACGGGCATGTGTCATCACACACATATGTAAATGCACACACTCTGCATAATGCGCAGTGGCTGGTACATGAACAATGAGCACATGGTGAAACATGTCTGTGTGTGACACTTGTGGACAGAATAAACGTAACAATGGAATAACATACTATGAAAAAAGTGCAGGCAGCCATCCACAACGCGAATCACGTTGAGCGGTGGAGGAAACACACTGTGAACAACCCAATCACCAGAAAACATTGTGACATTGTACGCCTCTGGAAACCAAAAGTCAAAACTTTACCTTTCTACAGCGCTGTGGTTAACGTGTGGCTATGTTTAGGCACATAAACCACTTGGTTATGGTTAGGAAAGGTCATGTTTTGGCTTCAAATGCCTGGTCTTGGGGGCACAATCCCTGCTGGAGAGGCAGCGAAGTAAGAAACAAGCACTTTTTGTAGCACTATCCAGGCTGGAAACGCAGTGATGTTTCGGTAAAAACAACCACTTTTCATGGGACTATAAATTGAAGAAAAAAAAATTATGTAGTGGATATGTTGAAACTTTATGATTCAACCAGGCTGTGGTTAACATGCGGTAAGATTTAGGCACCAAAGCCACATGGTTATGGCTGGGAAAAGATCGTGTTTTGGCTTCAAATACAAGGTTTTTGTGGCACTATGCTGGAAACACAGACGGGTCAATCCAATCAGTAAAAAACAACTTCTCTTCACTGCACTTTCCCGGCAGGAAACACAATGATTTCTCTCTAAAAAATAAGTGCTTTTCGTGGCAACATCCCTGCAAAAAATGCAGCCATGTCTAGCTTTAAAAACACTGTTTTCGTGGCACTATCCTGAAAGGAAACACTGTGATGTCTCAGTAAAAAACAACTGCTTTTGTGGCACCGTCTTGGCAGGAAACGCAGCAATGTCTCAGTAAAGAAACAACCACTTTTCGTGCCACTATCCTGGCTATATATATTGTAGCACTATCCTGGCAGGAAACGCTGCCATGCCTCGCTTAAAAGCGACTGCTTTTCATGGCACTATCCAGGCAGAAAACGCAGTGATATCTTGGCAAAAGACAACCATGTTTGTGGCACTATCCCAGCAGAAAATGCAGCAAAGGGCAGCTACAAAATACCTATATTGGTGCCTAAAAAGCCACTGGAAACACAGCAATGACTCATTAAATCACAAAGACAAAATAAGAACATTTACTTGTTCTTTGCTGATACTGAACAGTGGTCAGCAGCTTAGCAGGCGTCTAGGTGCCATCCACAATCACCTCCACCACCCTATGACAAATTCAGCTCATGTACTAGGTCGCAGTTTGCTGAAACATACGAGGCTGTGTTATTTGGTTGACATTAACATATTCTGGCCAGAAATAAATAATATCTATTTTAGGATATCAAACACATATTAGTTTTGGTGGTGTTGCACATATGAAATCAAAATCTTGCTTAGAGCCAAATGTGATAAGATTAAGATCAGTTATTCCTCCTCTGCTGCAGAAAGAGTAGCACTCAGCGCTAGTATCTGAACCCATTATTTACAAAACATGTCAGTCAATCTGCATTAGACTAGAATTTACATATTTTCACTGCAGTCACCTTTAAATTTGATGAATTACATAAAGAAAAATGCACTTTGGGGACACTAACTGTCGTGAATTTCAAATTCAAGTTTTGTGACATTCTTGTTACACAGTAAGTTAGAGCACCTGTCCACTGCCTCATACACAGCGCAAAATTGTTGCACCTAAAACATATATTGGGAAGAATCTCATCTCCGTCATTATGGACATATTTTTTTAATACATCACAGTGAGTGCAGTAACAACGTGACCTTTGTTTGATAGAACAGAGTCATAGACACAGAATCCTGAACACCTGGGATAGCCTGCAGCTATTATCATGTTTTCATCCAATTTCAGATTACAAGCTTATAAATTTTCATAAAAAGCAAAGCTGTATTGTTTTCCATGAGCATACGATGCATTTTAAATCAGGACTTGTCAATGCACACACGAAACACACGGTGCACACTTAAAGCCTGTGCAGAGCAATGAGATCATGTTGCTTGTTTGTGCACGGAGGGAATTGTATTTGATTAGAAATGTTCTTATAGGGGAAGAAACAAAAGGAAGACACAGGGAGAGACTGGTTTAAAGTCTATTAGTCAACCAGTAATCAGCACAAACAGCTGACTGATGGGTTTCGGGGGGGTCGGACAAACGGAAAAAAAAGGAAGGGGAGGCTCGCTCTATCTCTGACCTCCACATCCACCCTGATGGAGGGAGAGGAGGGGACGGAGGGAAGAGGAAAAGCAAGAAATCTCAGGTACCAGCGGTCCTCTGTCGTCCTTGTTGATGTGTGTGTGTATGTGTGTGTATGTGTGTGTGTGTTTGAACGTGTGTTTGAATGTGTGAGCGGTATCTCGGGCCCCATACTCCACTGACAGCAGGAGATAAACACAGGCCTGTGCTACTGACCACATGATTTATCAACATGAATTTCACCCCCCTCCGCTATCTCTTTCTCTCCCCCGCTCTCTCTCTCGCCGTCTCCCTCCTTCACTTTCTCTCACACGAAAACACACACACACACACACACACACACACACACACACTAGTCCCACTCATTAACTGTCAAAACGCACTAATGAGAAATAAAGAGATTGTCTGAGTATATTGGATGGAGGTGAAAGAGCAGCATACCAGCAGACACAAAAGAAGGAAATGAAACGAAGACAAAGAAAGAAACGGGGGGACAGCGGCAGACAAAGAGAGAAAAGAACAAACTTATTTTGGCAAGATGAGATGGATGGAAAAAAAAACGGAGCACAACAGTGAGCAGGATAAAAATATAAAAATATGAGAGATAAAATGTTGTGTTTGAGTCTAAACAACCAGCTGCAATAAAAGGTATCTAATACCATACTTGCATTAAATCTGCTTTGCCTTGCAGCGAAAGAAATAATCACAGGTAGAGAGCCTCAGCACACACACACACACACACACACACACACACACACACACACACTATTATGCACATACACACATGAGCACCCACACACTTTACAATTAGCCTGTTCCCTCAGCTGGGTTTGTGCGAGGGGGCTGTGGTGTTGAAAAGGGTGTTAACACCTTGTCTTCCTGCGTCCTCGCTCCTTCCTTCCTTCCTTTATTTCGCTCTCTTGCCCCCCCCCCCCCGATCGGCTCAGCCCCACACTCAGAGCCAGATTTGGGCAGAAAGGTGCCAGACACTCTGAGCCAGACTCGGGACTCACTCTGCTGGAGATGGAAGATAGAGAGGAGGAAAGAAATAATGATGTAAGGAGGGCTGGAGGTGTGTGTGTGTGTGTGTGTGTGTGTGTGTGTGTGTGTGTGTGGGTTTGTGTGTGTGTGCGCAGTAGTGGTCTTCCATGTGTCTTGCTCGTACAAGTGTTAGCTTGTTTACTCACTGTTTGGACTGTGTTGATTGTCCCCCCGCAACCTTGCTTTGCTTGATGAGTTTGACTTCGCCGAGGTGCTAACTAGGACGCAGATGCCTTGCTGTATAGATAGCCTTTCCCTTGCCACTCTCTACTTTATACCTCTTGATAGCCATGAACCAATCAGAGGGACCCTGAATAATACTGTCAAAACATCAGATGATGTGCACAGTCAAAACAAGCTCAGCTGCCGTCAGGTCACTGCCTTTCTTCTCCAATTTTAATTTCTAGAATCCTGATTTGATATTAATGATTGCCGTTCCCATATTTGCACCCGTATTTCAGTCATCCTGACATCTAGGGCTGAGCAACTAATCAATTAAATTGGTTAAAATCGTTGAAAAAAATAGCTGGCAATGAATTTCATCAATCATTTGGGTCTAATCTAAGATACACGGCATGTGCTGTGGCAAAGTCTCCTAAGGTGGGGGCCTAGATCTGCGTTTCCTACAACCAAGTCTCACTCCGAAGTCGTCGAAATCAGGCGCTTGGGCAGTGACTTCCGGCATCAGACACCGATGAAAAAAGCTGTCCTTTAACGTTAGCAAGATACATGACTGGTTGCTGTTATGTTGAACGGCGGCTGGTGCAAGAATAAAAGTTAAGGCGGCACAAGTCCAAGTAGGGTGGGCGGGACTGGCACCAGACAAACACCAACTTTCACCCAGGAGAGCGGTGTTCACGTCCCGTAAGATTATAAAGCCAAACCCTGTTCTTTCTTCCTAAACCCAACCATGTGCATTTATTGTTTCCGGACAAAAAAAAAAAAAAATTTGCAGTGTTGTACCAATGTAGTGCTTTTATTTTGAAAGCGACTGTATGTAAACATTACATTTCCTGTGAAAACAGAAGTGTATCTTGAAAGAAGACAATGCATGTAACAGGCTGAAGTTGACACGGCGTCCCAGAACGTCAACAACCAACACACCCAGGGTACCTTGGACTTCATATGTGGAAATGGAAAGTCCATGACCAAACGACAATATGTGACGAGGTAGTGAAGACCTCAACTCAACTCAACTCAACTTTATTTATAGAGCACTTTAAAAACAACCACAGCTGAAACAAAGTGCTGTACAAAAATAAAAACATAAGACAAACAATAAAAACAATAAAACAGTAAAACAAGAGCAGAGTCTCATGCTGGGTTAAAAGC
>NC_065514.1:626099-627625 GCF_006386435.1 Epinephelus moara
GTGTCTGTCAGGTTTGTGTTTCCCTCTTGCTACTAGCTGCTCGCTAATTCCTGCTATCAGCTGTTTCCTGTTTATCCACCTCCAGTGGCTCGCACGTGCGGCGTCATCAACAGCTCCTCCCACAAGTCATCAACAGGGTTCCGTCAATATGTCTACCCTACGAGGCGGAAAATTGGGCACCTTGGATCAACTCGCCAATCCGGCTCTGTGTGTCTAAACGCTCGCAGCTTGCCGGCAAAATGGCCCAACATTCGCTTAAAATCTGGCAGTGTAAAAGGGGCCATTAGCTCAAGGTCCACACAGTTTAATATATCCAGCGTCATACTTGCGTCCGGCCAAGTCGTCGAGCTAGTTTCCTGTCTCTGCCCAGTATCTGTCCATTAGTCACTCACTCTACAGCAGGAAATGGCACTTCAAAATGAAAGCTCTGTGCCGGAAATTCACTGTACCTCAAAATAAAGTGTTTTTTTGTTTGTTGTTTTTTTTTTTTTTTTTTTTTTTACAAACGTGACCATTCAGAATGGACCCATGACCCACCAGTTGGTAACCACTGATGTAGCGGTCGTGGGTTCATCAAAAATTGGAAAAAGGGCTTTTAGGTATTCTGTCCCTGCAGCTTGGAATCTGCCACAGACTGATTTGGGTCTTTGTGATTTCAAAAATAGACTAAAGGAGTTGGAGGAAGGTGCATCAGGTTGTAGGCCCTTTGACTGAATACCTGCCTCCATCTGATCCAGGATATGACTGGATTTCTTGGTATGCTGTGATGTAACTGTCCATGTTGGTTGGCTGCAACTTTGGTTAAAGCGCTGCTGCCTGTCTTGGCCAGGACACTCTTGTAAAGAGGATTTTAAATCTCAATGAGATCAATAAATCAAAAGATATAAGACATAATATTGCGATAATAGAGTATATCACTATTTTCTTACACCTCCACAAACTGTAACTAACTGTGTAATCAAGTACATTCACTCAAGTACTATACATACGCCCAAACTAGAGGTACTTTGACTTTACCCTTACTATAATTCTTCTCCACGACATCTCATAGACAAATATTACTACCACTAGATTTGTCTGACAGCTTTAGTTAGTTTAGTTTGCAGAAGACATTTTTCATGCCTCTCCTGTCCAGTGAATACCATGTATTTAAAAGTACTTTCAGTCAATTTTGCTAGTCCTTTTTTTTTTTACTTAAATGATGTTTGAATGCAGGACGTTTACTTTAAGTGGAGTGTTTTTATTGGCACATCATGGTAGTGCTCTGCACGGGCCTATTATCTGGGCCCGGCCCTGGCCCGAGGGGGTGGAGCCCCAGCCCGGCCCGGCCCGACAGGTTTTCAGAATTCTCGTGCCCGAACCCAAAAAAAAGCCCGACTTTTTTTTTTTTTTTTTTTTTTTTAAACCTCCCATAACAACATGTAGGCTGGTAATGTTGCAGACATTAAAATAGTTTAATTGGGGTTTCTAGCATGGTATTAAGCTATATTCATTATATTTTGATTGAAAGGATAAAGTTAAATATG
>NC_065514.1:630222-630363 GCF_006386435.1 Epinephelus moara
TGTGTCTGAAAAGTTATGTTAACTGTAAAGTCACAGACTGAAGCTGAAAAAACGTTTGGTTTCTCCCGTGACCCCTGGTTCTCTGATCACATAGTGAGGTAGAAACAGGAGCATCCTGAGCCTAAACTACCAACTCTGTTT
>NC_065514.1:630398-634660 GCF_006386435.1 Epinephelus moara
CTGGTTCTCTGATCACATAGTGAGGTAGAAACAGGAGCATCCTGAGCCTAAACTACCAACTCTGTTTGATCAGCAACGAAAATATGGTGCCAGTTCACCAGAAGCACAGAAAATAAACAGGGCTGTAGATAAATACATTTGTATGGACAGATCTTGTTTCTGGTTGTTATTTATTTTGCTGCTGTATCGAAAATGGTATCGAGTATTGAATATTTTCCTGGGTATCAATATCGAGTTTGAAATTTTAGTATCGTGACAACCCTATTTAATTCTAATCATGTGTGTCTCTGTTGTCATAATGCATAAGACATAATGATGGTGCAGTGCAGACTCAGGCCTGATGTTTTATAGTCTGAAATTATTTTCACCCAGCAGTCACTAGAATTGACAAGTCATCACTGTAAAAAAAAAAAGAAAAAAAAAAGTCCAGCCGCTCTATTTTTGGACCTTATCCACTTTCTGCACACAGCGTGTATTGATCAGGATTGTTTTTAACAGACTGCTGTGAGGTCCATTAACCTGAGGTGATGACAAAGCATTAAGAGACTAATGTGTCCCCGGGGGACCGCAGGGCCAAAGAGGTATGAGTAGGACAGTTCAGCAGACAACAGCGCTATGCTGATGTTACTCAAGCACACTGAGGTTAAAGTGGTGACGGATTGAAAACTGATGTGTTTGTAATAAGGTTGAGATTTCTGTGCATCAGATTTTTATGTCTATGTTTGTGTTTTCCATATGTATTCTGTGGCTATATACAGTGTACTCTGACGTTGCATTAGACATAAGTAGCTCATACCACCAAGCTGTTAACTATCCAATTAGGGCATAATATGTTCGCTGTATGGCTGAAGAAGAAGAAGTAGTTCAGGTTGGATTTAGCTACATGTCATTTACACTGAGGACATGTCCCCATCTTATTTTAAAATGGATGACTTTGTCCCCATCACTTTTTAAATGCATATTTGCCTCTAAAAAAAATAGCTTGCACCAAGAAATGTTAACTAACAAATGTAAAAGGGTTATCTGCACAATAAGAAAACATGCAAAAGAAATCTAGAATTAGCAAATGTATATTGTCCAAAAGAAGTAACGTAAGCGTGACAATTTCTCGACATTGTTTTGTCTTGTCCAATTCTCTCTTTGTGAACATGACAACACATCTGAGCTACTAAAGTCCAGAGGTTCATTAATTAATTCAAATAAATGAATGTGTCATTGATGTGAGGAGGTACGACCTGCACATTTTAAGAGCTAACTGTCCAAACAAAAGAGGACTGTGGAGGACGTCATGCCTACAGGTGTGTTAACTCAGCAGGGAAACAATTAAATGAGAAAAGTTGATCTACAGAAGAATAAATATTTGAAAGCAATACTGAATGAATTTTGTGTTTTCCTATAAACAAATCAAGAAATTCTGAACATAAATTTGTGCCTAAAAATTCACCAGAATGCAGGAAATTAGGTGTTTGACACCCAAAAATGTCCTGAAGGAGGATCCTCTGCTTAATAAGTTCAACTCAAGGATAAAACTGGTGTTATTTTACATTTTTTTTATTCTAAACAAATCCTGTGCAAAGGCCAAAAACAACAGTATATATTCTCTTTCCTTTCTGGTGGCACTTGGCCCCGAACCCTTTGGTTCCTTACGACATTTACCTTCAGGAGCAAGTCACAAATATTTGTTCAATTTCTAAAAACCTCTGTAGCTTTAAGCGAATGTATGTTTAATGTTAATATTTTTGTTTATAAAAATGCAGTCAGTTAAGTAAAAACTGAGAACACGGTCACGTTGCTACAGCAAAGTGTGACATGTCAGAGGATCAGAGAGGTTGTGAACAAACCGACAGTTTAACCAGATTATCTAAATCACTTTATCTAAAGGTCAGAATAGAAGTGAAGGCACAATGTTGGTGTTAATTCCTCATTTTGCAGAAAAATTACAGGTGCAAAGCTTCAGTAAATACGTTCGATCGAAGTTAAAAAGCATATTATGCAGGATTTTCCCATAAAACTATGCACAGACCCATGACGCTAAACTTACGGCCCTCTGACGATTTTTAATTCACAATGAAAATAAACTGATTCACGCTGGAGTATTTGTTGTACTCTGAATGTAAATAAGGTGCCACAGTGCAGTGCATAAAAAAGGCATCAAATACAGCTTGTTTATCAAAAGAAAGTCAAACTGGAATTGCCCAACAGAGGTCCAGGCTGAGCCCCAATGCCCTCAAATCCTACACACGTCCCTGCTCACACCCGACCTGCGCTGGGCTGCTGCGACTACATTTGCCTCTTAGCAAAGATGAGTGAGGACGGCAAGTATTGAAAGGTTGAAGACAGGCAATTTATTTATTATATACAGACTGATAAATATCAATACTGTTTGTTTATTAACCGGCCCCTGGCATCTTGACATTTTGCAAAAGTGGCCCCCAGGAAAAGCAAGTTGAGTATCCCTGATATAGACTCGTACACAAGTAATCCCTCTCAATCATCACTTATGACCCACTGCAAGTGTGTGGTGGAGTATTTATCTGTGGAGACTCTGCCCTCTGCCTGCATCTGCTTATTTGTGTTCGGGACTTTCCCGGGCACGGCAAGCAGGTGAGGTCAGGACTTTATAAAAAGGTGGCGACCAGGTGCCAGAATGTTAGCAGCACACATCTAAGAGGAGGCTACGAAAATGGCAAACAAGCACCAAAAGAAAACAACCGACAATTCCTGCATATTTTTAAACAGGTACGATGATCTTTTAACTGTGGTGGATGTTTAAAACATGGAAACAATTTCACCTTGATTTTCTCCTCAAAAACATTTGGTCACCTGGGGATCGTCTGCCTTGTTGTGTTTCCTTCTTTTGACTTCTCTTCAGTAATTATCTCAGAGAAAACAGTTTTATTATTAAGGATTGAATCGATGCCAAAACTGAGAAAAATAAGTCCCAAGTTGTCATAAAGCGTAATAATCATTCACGTTGCTCATGGCTGGAGGGAGAGACAGAGCGATGGAGGTGTGTGAGGAGAGTTACAGTGGTTATCTGCAAAGTATTCAACGAGCTGACTGTGCAGCGCGAGGAATAAGGAGTCATTTATTGTCAGATTGTTTGTTGTCCTTTCCGATATTAATTCTGCGCCCGTGGCGAGCATCACACAGACACGCCGATGGATCTGTCCTCCTGTCATCCACCCACTTTTCTTATTTCATGCTCAGCTGGGAAGCCATGTTGTCTCTGTGACTGTAATATCAGGCGTTCAATCACAACATCTGCGGGATGAAACTGTGCTCCTTCAAATTACTTCTCTCCGTGTTTTGCTGATTATTTTGTGTATTTAAGACACATGGAAAGCGGCGCAGTGATTCCTCAGAGTAATTCTTTCGATCCTTTCACACTTTTTATTCCTTTCTTTTTTTCCCTTCCACCAGTGGACTCCTTTTCCAGCCTCCCTTATTTCCCCATCAGATTCCCTCCCTCCATAATTACCACTTATTAATCTTAAATGAGGGCCCTAACACGTTGCATGGTTTTAATACAGCCTGTTAATATGAGAGTTAATTTATGGGGTGTGGGTGGGATGGAGGGATGATGGAATGAGTGTCGTCCATCACAGAAATCATTAGAGACTGGAAGCTCTCTTTCACTCTCGCGCTGTCACAGAGACACACTCACTGGCTCCTTCTCCTCACGAGCTGATGACACACAGGTGAGTGTCGGCTAACCCTCAGACGAATGCTCAGCCTGGGCCGTGAGGCTATAAGGAGGAAGAGATGCACATTTTAAACTTCTATACAGTTGGAGCATGTTCAAGTGTAAATAGGAAAGCGGGGAAAATGTATTCCTCCTTCTCCACTCACACTCCTTCTCTCCTTCTCTTCCCCAATTTCCTTTCTTCTCCTCTCCAATCCTGTCTTTGTGTTGTGTGCCCCATTTCAGAGGCTTTTCAGGGGCTGAAGTGGCGCTTGGCTATGCTGAAGTGTCTGCACTGCTGTGCCTGAGCCTGCAATTCAACGACTGTATATGTGTGTGTGTGTGTGTGTGGGTGTATGTGTGGGTGTGTGTGTGTGCCCGAGCCTGCAATTCACCAATTTCACCGCTAATTAGCCCACAAAGGCTACCGGCAGGGAGGAGCAGAGGAGGAGGAGGAGGGAGAAGAGGGTGGAGAGGGGTGGCATACGCGGGAGGTCCAGGCCTGAGGGGGGAGAGGGGGGGGGGGGGTAGCAATGCTGGCACAGATGAGACACATATCACGGGACCAAACAGACGC
>NC_065514.1:634674-652137 GCF_006386435.1 Epinephelus moara
CAGGGGGGGGGGGGGGGGGGGGGGGGGGGGGGTAGCAATGCTGGCACAGCTGAGACACATATCACGGGACCAGACAGACGCCTTTGTGAAAGTGTGTGTGTGTGTGTGTGTGTGTGATGGTGGGGAGCGTATGTCTTTCTGTAGCGGTGTGTCGGAGCATGTATCCCATGGCCGCTCTCTCCTGCTCTGGCGACGGCTGGGTTGGTTGCAGCTGTAGTTCAGCGAGTCTTAACTCCTGAGGCTGGTCCCAGCATGCCCAGCAGTCCCACTACGCCTACTGGCATGGGCTGCTGGTCCTCTGCCATCACTACCTCTGTGTGTGTGCTTGTGTGTGTGTGTGTGTGTTTGGGGGAGAGAGGCAGAGAGAGGGAGAGAGATTCACATCCCTCTTGCCAATTGTTTTACTACGCATCAGACAGGGGCCTTCCAGGGAGGCAGGCTGCCTGGCTGTCGGCCACCAGAGCTGTGGAGTTTGTCCAATGTTTTGTTTTTGCTTTTTGTGGTTTATTTGTTTGTTTCAGTGTGGTCTGTTTGTTCTGCTAATTCACATATACTGTACATGTGTATGTGTATATTTACATACATGTATACTATACACACCTTTACACGCATTCACAAATATAAAGAATATGTGCATATATATACACAAACACACATACGTATATGTGATCACATATAGAGAATTTAATTGCAGATACATATTAGGGGTGTAACAATACACATATTTGTATTGAACCGTTCGGTACAAGGCTTTCGGTGCGGTACGTATGTGCCTTGAACGAGACTATTACATTTGGAAAACAAAATTCACTAAATCATTTCTCAGTAATTTTCCGTAACTGCTTATCCTGTTAGGGGTCGTGGGGGGGTGGAGCCTGTCCCAGCTGACACTGGGTGAGAGGCAGGGTTCACCCTGGACAGGTCACCAGACTAGACACATAGAGACAGACAACCATTCACACTCACATTCACACCTACGGACAATTTAGAGTCACCAATTAACCTGCATGTCTTTGGACTGTGGGAGGAAGCTGGAGTACCTGGAGGAAACCCACACTGACACAGGGAGAACCCCCGGGATTTGAAACTCTTGCTGTGAGGCGACAATGCTAACCACTGCACCACCATGTCGTCAGAAAACAAACTACACAACTTAAACTGTCTTTAATATAATGCTCTCAGTGCTACTGCGCTCAACAAGGCAGCCAACACTACGGAACAAGCAACGTGCTGTCTGCCCCCTCCCAACACCAAACCAGAATATTCTACTGCAGTGAGACACGCTAAGCTAGCTCGTTGCAAGATGGTTAGTAATGTCATTACCAGACCAGAAATAAAAGACTCTCCAATGACGTACAGGTTTGGAGCCACTCCAGCTTCACTGTGAATTATGAGGGCGATGGCGAGAGAGAGTGGTGGATAAAAACTAGGAATGCACGATAATATCAGAATTGGCTGACATGCTTTTTCTTAATTTGCAAAATAAATCAACACCACATACACTGAAAAGTATTGTATTTCATGTCTCCATCTGCTGGTGGGCCATCACGACAAGAGTATGCATGTATAATATGTCCACTACAGAAGAGACTTGATGATCACTAAAATTAGGCAGGGAATAAAGTGGATATATCAGTATCGGTAATGGATATCAGTCAAATGAGTTGTTACATATCGGATATCGTGCAACCCATAATAAAAACACACTGAGCCAAAGAAAGAGCTGCTGCACAGCTACACACTCTCTTTAGCAGCTAAGCCAGCGGCACACACACAGTGTCTATTTGCAGCCAGCTAGTCATGACTGCATGGTGGGGTTAGTTTTTATATAAGTCACCTGTTTACAATTTATTGAAGTTTAAAGTAACACATTTTTAGGTGCCAGACTGTTTACGAGGTGTCGCTACAGTCTGTGAGTCAGATCCAACCCTCACTCAGCCGAAATGCCGAGTCAACAAACGAATGGGTGATGTCACAGTAACTGCGTCCATTATTTTATAGAGTTTATGATATATATATATATATATATATATTTATACACACAGACACAGACACACATGTATATGTGTATTTATAGATATGTATAAACAATATTAGGGCCCGACCGATTTATCGGCCGGCTGATTTAATCGGCTGATTATAGCCATTAGACAATAATCGGCAATCGGCCAAAAGTTGGCAGATTGACGCCGATGTTAACACTTATATTTTCATCACTAATAAAATGCAGGGAATAAGGTGTTTTACTTAGAAATGATGTCCTTGTGTTACTTTTTGCACTATACCCTACCTCTGTTAAACTGGCAATAATAAGAGGAACTCTGGTACTGTGAACATACATGTGAATGTCTTAATTCATACAGACTTTGCATGATTATTTTATTTCCCAGAGGTTTACTGCCTTTTTGCACATCATATTTTTGATTTATTTTGTGTTCAAATTATTCATATGCTGCTTGTTCCACACAATTTCTGATAATAAAAGTATTTGAAAATAGTAAAATGTTCTTCCTTCAATTTATATCTTTGTAGCGAGTGTTTGAACTATATTTAAGCCATCAAAAGCAGGTATTTCAGGGTTTTTTAATTGAAAAACGTAAAAATGTCATCGGCCGATATATCGGTTATTGGATTTTTTTTTTCTCCATAATATCGGAATCGGCATCGGCCCAAAAAAAATCCTTATCGGTCGGGCCCTAAACAATATCACTGCATATACACAAAGCTTACTGTATTTGTACTTCCATATATTTTACAATTTCATAAGCATCAATGTATAAACACTGCATATACAAATACACACGCTGGCAACAGTTTATGAGCACGTGCATTTTAATGTTCTATATTTTCTTGTTCTATACTTTTACGCCTCGTTTCCAGTTGTCTATGTGACTGGTGTCTGTAGATCTGTAAATATACGGATGATGCCTCTAGTGTCCAACGCAAGGAAGTGCATTTCTTTATGGATGGATAGAAACCTGATAGAAACTACCTGTAGCCATGGGGGAGGGGATAATTTCTTCGGGTTTCCAGTAGTTTGGAATATTTGCTTGGAACATTACCGGCACAGAAACAGGACCTGCCAGGCATGTGGCATGTTTTGTGAAATATTTCATTAGAGAGACGTATGAACGGCTGAACGAGTCCTATTGATGATCTGACTGTATGTAATTTATAACCATATTTTAGCAGAATAACATCGCTCAGATTCACAGTGTGTTAAAACCAGATAAACAAGTTCTTTTTAATCACACAAACTCACTTGACGATCAACAGGCAACTGAATTGAAGAAAATTAGCCTGTTAGCCAGTTAGCAGCCTGTTAGCTAAGCTAGCACACTGTCATACAGTCTCTCCAAAATTTAGCGCAAAAGTTCAATTTTGTTAACGTACTCGAGGCAAATACCAGATCAAAATATTACAGAGGGTAGAAGTTTTGCAGGCACATCAGATATCACAGATTCACATAGGACTGAATCGACATCCGGCTGCCTCGTCTCCGTACATATACAGAAGTGGAAGCAAGGCATCATAGTTAAATCTGAAACTTATATGATTCAAATGATCGATTCGAATTACAGAGTGGCTTTTTGCACCCAGGTGAGAACAGTCACAATGCAGCTATTTGGCTATTCACAGCCATCCTCACATCACAACATCTTATTATGGATGCTGTGATGTGCTGTACTCGTCAGAGTTAGGATTCAGGCAAAGAGGTCATGATTAGGGATAGAACTTGCCATTCAGATAGTCTCTGAGATTTAAGTGGTAAATTTATGAGAAAAAAAATTCACAAATGTGCTGCCAGAAAACAGCGACACAAACCACAGAGGGAGCAAGATGTGGTGAATGGACGGGTCAAGCACAGGACTTTCACACAAAAGACTGGGTTTCAAGGCCTCTGTGAGTCCATGTTGCCTTAAATATTTCTTGACTTGGTTGGCCTAGGATGAATAAAGCAGCTGAATGCACATTGTGTCGCTGAATAGACCCGTTCATGTCAATGTCATATTTTTTAACGTTGTTTGGACACAGAAATGTACATCCGAGAGCAAATAGCATCGCTAGCTGCAGACACCAAGGTGCTAACATCCTTTGCCTTGGATCTAAACCTGCAACAAGTTCCACTGATGCTTACTCGCTAAAAACTGCAAAACTGAGAGGATGAAAAAATCTTCAACAAACAGACTTAAAAAGTGCAGACTGTTAACTGTTTTATTCAACATGTTATTAATGAGTAATGATCCTGTGTGTCCTCAGAATCAGCAGCTGTCACTACTGTCTCTGCACCTCCACAGGTTGATGGTTAGGAGCTACTCTGTGTACACAAGAAGACGCCGTGGGCTCCTGAACCCAGCGGCGTGGCCAGATTGTGGTCAGGTGCACCCAGCCAAGTGCTACCAACCGTGCCAAACGCACTTTTGGTAATTTCATGGCCAGACTCCCTCGGTGCACCTGTGGCACACTTGGACACAGGGTGGGACCAGAGAGAAGCCATTATCATACATTATAGGTGTGTGCATTAGAGGCTGCGACAATCCAGTCACACTCACTACTTTCACCCTGCTTAATTACAGGGCTCTCCCCGACATGACGCACCGACAGGTTGGGATTCCTGCAGAGAGTTTTCCTCAGAGGACGCGTATTGTTGTCTGGGACTTGGGGTGGATATCACATAAACATGATCCAGGTGATGATCCAGACATAAATTGGGATCTAAAAATAACAGCCGTTTGTTTCCGGGAGCGCCGCTGTAAAACTGATCTCTATCACATCATGTTCTAATCACTGACACACATCTACCTGTATTATAATTAAAAATGTGGAGCTGCGGGCGACACTTTGGCCAGACTTGTTAAAAAAAAAAAAGATAATGTGTGTAACGTGTACAGCTGTTACCCTGGTTACGCAGTGTTTTGGATGGAGACACCGGGAGGAGGAATGTACGGTCCCGAGGGGAGTTATAATATAGCAAGAAGTTTTAAGTGATTAACAATATTTCATGGCGCTGTGTGAACTGTTTTCAGCGTGTCCTGTTGACTCACAGAGGAAACAAGAATAATTCATTAAAACTTTGATGTGCACATGAGCACGGAGGGTTCTGTGGTTAGTTTACACCAGTCTGATGCCGGCTGCAAAAACTGTAACCAGCAGATCTGTGAGTGTGTACTTGTGGTTCGACAGCGTGCAACATCACTCCAGTTAAGAGACTGCAGATGGATCAGAAAAGGAAAGCTCTTCAGTGTAGTTGGTTGGTATTACATTAATACTGTTAACACTGAATACCGTCTTAGATTTTGGATAGCATAAATGTTGTCCAGACTCAAAACCTGCTTTTATTCATTAGTGTTCGAGTCCCCCTGACGTTGCTTTCTCCGACGTGTGCCTGTGTGTTGTGTCTCTGAATGTATGAGCTGTGTACCTGACAGTTACGTTGCCTCTCGTGTGTGTTTTAAGCAACTTTTGTGCTGCACTTTGGTCAGCGTGAGTTGTTTTAAAATGTGCTTTATAGATAAATTTGAGTTGAGTTGTCTTTTCCTGGTTTTAAACATTAAAGTGATGTCATTTTCTGAACTTATCAAACAGCTGTAGCTGCTTATTATCCATGTTTACCCACTGAAATCACATCCACTTTTTGTAAAAGTTACATTTTTAATTTAACTCTAATCTAATTTCTAATTTCTATTCATGCGCTTATTTGAACTTATTTCATTTCATGTCTATGTTAATACCACTGTATTATAGTTGATGAGTGGAAGTGTGGTTGTGGTTGAATTTCCCTTCGGGGATGAATAAAGTTCACTGAAAACACTGAATACAATTCTGCACCATCATACCATGATACCGTCCATGCCTGATATATACAAGGTGTTCAACGCACCATTGCTTCCTTTTACCTTACCTCTTACCTTTCTTGCATTTCACACAGCACTTAGAACAAATGTGAACATCCACAACTCCCGCCTCCCTCCAAAGTCCCATCCCCCTCCTCCTGCAACTAGGGTTGTCGTGAGAACCGATACTTAAGTACCAAGTCGATGCCAATATGCAAAAAATACGTCAGTACCTGTTTTTATTCTGTACCATAAGAACCGGATACAACTTTGCCCTCAGCGGGCCGTGTCGGAACTGACGGGGGCAGTATATGCGCATCAGTTGGTGCCGAAGACGAGCGCCTGTTCTCCATCTTCTTTGCTAGAAACACCTCGGCTTGTCGAAAAGTCAGGTAGTAGGAGTCGTGTGTAAGTGATGCATTCGCGTAGCGCTCGCGAACGATTGCTGTTTACTCGCGTTTTCATTTCGGCGAGCATGTTAACAGGTTAGAGCATTCACACCGCATCTGTCCTAAGCGCTGCTTTCACAAGCAAGCTCGAAAATAGAAGAAACATCTTTAACAGTCGTGAGCGAATGGTCGCGCTATTCAACATAAAACACGAGTTTGCGTGTGTTGTGACCTCTCTCGGCTACCATAGACATCTCCCCCTTTGACCAAGCAAGACCTGACAGGCACATGTTTCATGTACTTACCCATTTGTAGTGCTAAATATTAATTCTCCAAGCGTTGGAATAATCACTGGCGCGGGAACCTGTCCACCCTGGGCTTTGGGTCCAAACTCATTTCTTCTTCTTTGGGATTTACTGGAGATTTGCAACACGGTGCACTACCGCCACCAACTGTTCGGGTGTGGTTTGTATTTTGACAGGACAGCAGCGGCCGCTGGGCGACGTGTCTGTTCGGTTTTGGTGTGAATACACATGTGCTGCTACAACACTTGTGGACTGCTTGCGGTGTAAATGAGGCCTTAGAGTTAAAGTTAGAAACAGTTTTAATAAAGTGGTGAATTTAGAAATACATGAGATCTGTTTTTTGATTTCTATCGTGGTATCGAATGAGTATCGAGAATCGTGGAAATTCACTGGTATTGGTATCGACGACTGAAATTCTGGTATCATGATAAGCCTACCTGCAACTCCACCTCCCTCCAAAGGCCTACTCCCCCCTCCTCCATTATGTCCTCATTACGTCTATGATAGACGTAGGCGGTGGCAAGGTAATGTTAGATACACGGAAGAGGAGAGCGAGTGTAACGTTACAACCAAGACAGTCAAACGCAACCCCGGAGTTTTAAAACTCAATCGGAGTCAGTGATGACTGATGAGTTTTAGAATAAGGTTAGAGTGCTAACGTTAGATAGTAGCATTAACTAGTGAGTGGAAACGCACAAGGAAGATAATGTTAAAGTTTCAGAGGCTACGCTACAGTAGGCTAATGTTAGCCATTAGCAACTGGGTGCTGTGTTGTCATATATAACGTTATAGCCTATGTTAGCCTATGTGTTACGTGAGCGGTTACGTCAGTCGGAGGCCGAATGCAATGATTGGTCGGAGTTTTCTTGGAACCATATGAGAATGGTTTATTTTATCTCTAGTGGAATTCACTTACATTTTAGTGTGTAATCTGCTTATTAATAGCATTTTAACCTAAACAAAGGAAAGCGTAAAATTTCCAGAAGTGTCGCTTTAGGTGTAGGTTTGTTTTGACGGGACTGAATGCACCCCTGCATTATAATGTTGTAAAGTTATTGCAGTTGTCACAATGATGAACTAAATGACACACATTACCAAACTAATTCATGTTTGCAAACTGCAGATATAACAACATGTGTCATCTCAGGAATCCATTTTATCAAATAGAAATTTTCAAATTGAAATGATCAAAAAGCACTACACACAACCTCGTTAACACTGAGGCACATTTTACTGGGAAAAAAGGAACTTTACTGATTGACAATTTTCTCCAGGTGGCCATTTAGCAGGCTGGAGTAGAGAGGGGCTCGGGTCTGTGTGTGAGTGATGGCTTCCTTGCCCTGTCTCTTCTCCCGGCTCACCACTGATGGATTAAAGCTCTGGACAGGTTTCAGCCCTATTGATCTCACCTGCCAGGGCTGCTCACATCAGCCGGGGTGAGGGGGGATAAGATGGGATAGAGAGCACGAGGAGGGGTGCGGAGGGGTGCGGAGGTGTGCGGGGGGTTGAGGATGTTTTCACACTTGGCTGGTTTCAACTTTTTAGGTGAACTCAGGGTGATTAATCTGCATGTTTTTGTCAGCTTTACCTGTCCGACTCAGAATCCTCAACTCTTCATGATAAAAATAAAAAAAACAAAAAAACAATGGAAACCTGAAAATTAAATTTAAAAAAGGAGAACTTGATGCTAATTACCACGAGGTTTGTAGAGGGCGTGGGTGTGAGCTATTGACTAATTAAATGAACCTGTTTCTACACTAAATGAAACACATCTTGTTTGCTACTGTTTGAAAAAAAACGAGGACTAAATTTAAACTTAATGAGACTGTTTATCAGCATCAGTTATCTACTGTATCTACCTCTCATCCAAATAAAGACAAAAAGAAACAGAGACTACAGCCTTGCAAGCAGCCATCAACATGCATGTTTACCATGTTCACCATCTCATTTAGCATATTAGCACGCAAACATTTATGTGTTACCAGTAAACACAGAGGCTGAGGCTGATGGGAATGGAATTAGTTTTGCAGGTATTTGGTAATAAATCAAAGTATTGGACAACTTCTGACCTATTAATGGTACATTACAAGTTAAGGGATCACCAAAGTGAAAGAGTAGGCCCACTGGCCTCCACCTGCTAAAAAAATCTTTTAAAAAAAGTCAGCCAAGGCGTTTTCATGTTAGGCACAATTATTTCGCACCATGCCTGAGTACAATTGTATGATTGCCCCCATCCACTCCCCCGCCACTCAGCTTTCACATTAATAATGTTGCTGTGTACCCGAGTACACTTGCATCATCGTCTACATGACATGTTAGTTGTGCTGCCGTGTAAAAAGGAGGCCATAGATGGACACTGCTGCCACTGTTGAGCAGAGCTCTCCACCTCCCACTGGAGCTTGGACTGCAGGTCAGACGTGGCAGTGAAGATGGATCTGGATCTTTCCCAGGCGCTGATAGCATCCACGTCCGCGTTTTGGTATAGTCTGTGTTCACATTTGATACACACTGTACCAGAGTACATATAACCAGTGGACTCTAGTGATGTCTGTTGATATGAGGAGGCCCGCACTGTAAATGTCCTTGGAGGCGATCTCCGTTTATTCCTGACAGCAAGTGGCAAAAATAAAATCCTCTGACAAACACAACAATATAAACTCCAGCCCCAACACAAATTAAAGGGGAAGTTCCATTTTTTACAACCTGGACCTTATTTCTGGCATTAAATACAGTTGTTTACTCACCTAGATAAGTTTGGTGTCATTTGGAGTCCTTCGGAAGATATTTAGATCCGCGAGAGCCGCGTACATCCATATAGTGGGAATGATCGGGGCACCGACAATGAGGCTGTAAATAACACATTATCTGCCGCGAAACTGGTTCATTTCACCAATATGTTTTTATGAATCGCTAGAGTTGCTTGTCATCATCATCTGGGTCATTTATACTGACCTACTAACCTCTGCAAAAAAAAAGAAAAATCAGAGGCAATTCGTAAAGACAACCCTCTTTACCACCGAAACGTTCACCTTTCTGTTTCTCACTTTTTGTCACTGAGCTCTATGTAATAATAAATTCCTGTTTTGCATAAGAAGTGCCTCTGCTTTTTGTGCAGTGTGCGGGCCGTTCTACACAAGCGATGAGAAGAAACTTAAGAAATGTAAATTCTCATAGTTATTTACTTATCAAGCAAACAAATTCAAGGAAAATAAAAAATTTTTATCAAGCAAACAAATTCAAGGAAAATAAAAAATTTATGCATGTGTGTAGGCTAACGTTACTTACTCAATCGAAAGTTGCCCGTTCGGTCCTGCAGGCTTTGGCTGGGTCTTCCAGTTTACTTTCAGGACACGAAAAAAAGTCTCTACAACAGCCCGGTTGATCATAGAAGTGAAATCCTCTGTAGTTGTGAGACAGTCATTCCTGGAGACATCCAGACGTGTATCTCCTGGCCTCAAATCCCACTCGAAGCAACAAAGGCATTCCTCCTCTGTTAGCATAGTGGAACATTGTCCACAAGAACACCACCAGTTAGCATCTATTCTCGGACGTGCAGCGGTTTGTTGTTCTCTGGCCAGCTGTTCCTCTCTCTGCCTCCGCATCCTCCTTTCAAAGAGCTCCTCATCCGTATACTGTGGCTCAAAACAGTAAGGACGTCCATCATATTCAAAGTCGTCGTCCACAACCTCAAAATCTGACAAATATTCAGTCATGTTTCAAAAAACTAACAGTAGCAAATTCCAGCTGTAAACAGAGCCGTGCTGCGGATGTGCGGCGGCACGCGCACCTGGATGACATCATCCAGGTCAGAGGTTAGTAGGTCAGTATAAATGACCCGGATGATGATGATGACAAGCAATTCTAGCAATTCATAAAAACATATTGGTGAAATGAACGAGTTTCACGGCAGATAATGTGTTAGTTAGAGCCTCATTATCGGTGCCCCGATCATTCCCACTATATGGATGTACGCGGCTCTCGCGGATCTAAATGACACCAAACTTATCTGGGTGAGTAAACAACCGTATTTAATGCCAGAAATAAGGTCCAGGTTGTAAAAAACGGAACTTAATATTTTTGGAGCTGGAGTATTCATTAGGTACATTGATGGAATATATATATATACTGTTTGCTCATTCATTGCTCCACACTCTCAGAATTCGGAGCGAACCCTGGGCACAAACAGAGCAGCAGAACGTAATAAGCAGTGAAAGGGAAACTTAAAAGCTATGGTTTTGCCTTCACTCACAAACAGCTGCTCCTCTCATCCATCGATCTGATCTGATCAGCTCTGATAGGGTCAATCGATCAATTATCCAATTACCCACGACTCAAAACTCTACAAAAGAAGAGTTCCGCTTGTGCTGCATTCATGGACCCACAAAACCTCTGAATTTAGAAAGGGGACACAGACTGACACACAAGGACACACAGGCAAGGGAAAAAAACGGAAAGTTAGGAACCCCTCAATCCTCCATAAAACAGGTTTTTCAACAGTTATGAATCACTGTGACCATGAGAGATCCTTGAGCGTACAGTCATACAGGTCCACACAAAATACGAGGCTGATTGGTCCAGTAGTTTGTGAGATGAGCAGCAGACAGACACATAAGCATTCTCACACACTTGCACACAAGCAAATGCATGATCACCTCAAAGCTGACGTCTGACAGAGATTTAAAAACCAAAACAGCTACAAAGAGACACAAAACAGCAACGAGTGTATTGCTCCTTCGTAGGAGAGGTGGCGGGGCCTTTCTGCACGTCTGTGCCAAAGGGTACACGGTAATATCCGCCTCATAATCCGCCCGTGACTGTTGATATCAGAACCAAATTTAAAGACAATCTATCCAGTAGCTGTTAAGATGTTGCAGCCTCGACCAAAGGGTGGACAGACAGACAGACAGACAGACAGACAGACAGATGTTGCCGTCCCTAAAGCCACGCCGCTAGAAATATTAAGGACAAATAGAGATGTCAGTGGAGTTGATGTGAGCTGAAAAATACTTTCTATCCTCCTCAAAGACAACTCATTTATTCTTGCTTCACTTTTTTTGGCGCTCTCCGAGATAACCGAGTTTAGTGAGCACGTGTGAAAACACCCCGGGGCCGTGTTTGTCACCGCAGATTCACCATCCAGACTCATTTTCGTGCGGTGGACTATCACCATCCTCCACGCTGGCTTATCTAACTAACTGATAAATAACACAGTCTGTCACAATGATAACAAGGTCAATTCAATAGGCTGACCAACAGCAATGTTTTCCCTAAAGCGTTCAGCAGTCACATCTGATGCCTGCACTGACCTCCATGCTAATGAACAAAACACAGAGAGAGGGAGGGAGGCAGAGGAAGAGGGAGCAAATGAATATGAATGAAAGGCAAATCTATCAGAAACACGCCTCCTTTAAATAACCCCCTCCCTCATTCCCCTCCTCCACTCCTTTCCTCACGCTCCCACCCCCCTCCACCCTGTTATATTTTATTCTCCAACGCGTGGTGAATTTAATAAATATATGCAAATGTGTGCTGTGGAACATGACGAGTGTAAATCAGGCGAGGATGTTCTTTGAGCGCTGCCGAGATTGAGGCTGAGAGCTGACCCCGGGTTAATCATTTTTCACTTCCCTATCGCATTCAATTCTGCTGCCTCTGTGCGTGTGTGTGTGTGTGTGTGTGTCCGTGTGTGTGTGTACATATGTGTACTACAATGCGGCATGCATGTGTGTGCATCTGTGCAGTGTTGGTGGAGGCAACACACAATTCATTACTAACTTTGTACACATGATTAGGAAAATATTTGCTTTCAAATTTATGCATAATGTGATTTCAGTGCTTTAAAAAAAAAAATTAAATCTGGATTTTGGTATTTCACAAGTTTGCTTTAGATTTATTTCTTTAGCGGTTTATTTGCAGGTTTTAATTGAAGTGACAGCAGGGCTCCTTTAACTGCACTTTGACTGTGATTTTAAAAGGTTTCAGCGCAGCGATCACAAGGTGAGGAGATCTTACTGTGTTATATGTGCCGTCTTCCAAATGCTGCGTTGTTGCCTCCGAACTGCACGTCCCTGCTACAGGAAATGATCTCATCCTAAAGCAGGTAGAGTCAGCCTCACTGAAAATGTCATAATGTTTATTTAAAGCTTTTGTTTTGTCCCTTTTTTGTTGCCCTGTTGTTAGATTGTTGATTGTGAAGTAAACAACACGATGCTAACACGCTATCAGCGCTGTAAATGGACCAGGTGCGTAATGATGCCGGCCTCCCGGACTGCTGCATAATTACTTGTCTTACAGCCTGCAAAGTGTTCACACATCGCTTGCCAGTTTGACAGTGCAGCAGCGCGCCTATTACATGTTGAGATGTATATCGCACCACTGTTTGTTCCAACTGTATATAGATTAGTATTTTAAAGTACACCAGTGGCTGGATGATCATTTGTCTTTCTCAATGTACCAACCAATCTGAGCAGAGCTGCTGCTGGAATTACATGAACTCTCCGGAGACATATTTAACTCAGACTGTTGCTGTGGAGGTCAGATGTAGTATTTTAGCGCTGGTACAGTATAGCATGCTTGAGCTGCAGTGTGTGAAGAGGGCCAAAGCTCTCAACCAGGAAATGAAGGAGCTATATAGCCTCTCAAACTCTAGCTCCCTTCAGTTATGTAGCAACTTGATCATTTATTTATGTTGTCCAATATTAACTTTCCTTTTAGCTCTGGTTTGGTCTCCACCAACTGCAAGGACACCTCCAACTCCATCATGTTCACCAGCTAGTTGCTAACTTTGTCAGACAGGAAATGTACAGTTGGTTTTTAGAGAACAGTTTCAAGCAGCCAAAAGGATCTTGTCAAAGTGGTGAGAGTGAACCAAAACCATAACACCACGTTCCCATACAGCCACTGGGTGTGTAAGTACGCCAACTGGAAGTGTTTGTTTGCTAGTTTGTATGTGAGGTAGATCATAGCGCGTCACCTTTGTTCTTCTTGGTAGGTGTAGTCTAAGGCCTCATTTACACCGCAAGCAATGCGTTTACATTGGGCTCGCGAATGGTCGCTGTTTACTCATGTTTAATTTCGGCGAGCATGTTAACAGGTTAGAGCATTCACACCGCATCCGTTCTACGCGCTACTCGAGTCACGCTGCTTTTTGCGAGCAAGCTCGAAAATAGAAGAGACGCCGGTTTTTTGCGCGAGTTGCACGCGAATGGTCGCGATATTCAACAAAAAACACAAGTTTGCGTGTGTTGTGACCTCTCTCGGCCACCGTAGACATCTCCCCCTTGACCAAGCGAGACCTGACAGGCACATGTTTCATGTACTTACCCATTTGTACTGCTAAATATTAATTCTCCAAGCGTTGGAATCATCACTGCCGCGCTAACCTGTCCACCTTGGGTTTTGGGTCCAAACTCACTTCTTTTTTGGGGTTTATTGGAGATTTGCAACACAGTGCACGACTGCCACCAACTGTTCGGGTGTGGTTTGTATTTTGACAGGACAGCAGCGGCCGCTGTGTGACGTGTCTGTTCGGTTTTGGTGTGAATACACATGTGCTGCCGCTATGCTTGTGGACCGCTTCGCGAGGGCTACGCGAACGCATCGCTTGCGGTGTAAATGAGGCCTAATATGTGACAGTGAGACAGCGCCTGGATGCAGGCAACAGATGTGTTCAAAAAATGCAACGACAAGAGGTATATAATGCAGACAAAGTGTCTCTGTCCCTCTCTCGGCCTCTCTGTTGATGCTCTGTGCAGAAATAAGATTATTGGCCTTTTTCCAGCACTAGATTTTTTTGAGAGCCCATGAGAAACAACTTTTTAACTCCACCCACAAAGATTTTTAATTGTCTCAAACCTACTTGATACTTTTATACTCATGTTATAGTTTAGTGTCCTGAGCTGCAAACCTTTAAACCTCTGTAACTTCAGTGCTGTGTGCACAAAGTTAACGTACAGCCCTGCTGTTTATTTGATATCATTTCTCATGTACATGTTGTGCAGCTCTTTATTTTCAAACAGGAAAAAATCCCTGTCTTTGCATTTTATTTTGATCACAGGCTGTTCTTACAAAAGTGCTCGTGACATCTCAAATGTGGCTTTGACTTGCAGCTGAACATGGAGCCCATTTCGTAGAAAATACTGAGATATGAATTTCTGTCCATATCGCCCAGGTCTGATTCGATCCTATAAGCACAACAAAATATTTCTTAAAACTGGCGACACACCTGACAGGCCGACCGTCTCCATGCATTATTGCTCCTGCTTTTGTCACTGCTCCAAAAGACTGGATGGTGTAAACTCTCAAAATGACCTTTTCTGCCATTTCTGTGGTGGCATTTCTGTCCATCCATAAAGAGATGTATTTCCTTGCACTGAAACAACTAAACAGAAATACAGACGCAAAGCAAAACTCTGTGGAAACGAGGTGTAAAGCTGCTGGCCAGAAAACAATGAGCTAAAAGATGCTGAAACACTTCAAAACTGAAGGAAACTCATCATTACAAGCAACGGCTTTCACATATGCAAGGTCAGTTGATCCAGTTTTAATATGAAAATATTTGTTATAGCAGCTTTAACCTTCCAACTTATGCAGCTATGAAGGAGGAAATACGCAGTCACACTTTGAGTATCGGTGCTGGTGTCACTGAACACTTTGCTTTCCTGCTGCTATTGTCTGCAGTCACCTTGTTTACCTCGGAGGACACACAATAAACATTTATTTATCATTTAAACTGTTTTTTTTTTATATACATGTATTGTAGTTATCAGAATACAGTTATAATTTATTACTCTTAGCAAAATGCATTCAAATTATCTATTATTGTATTAGTGTATTGTGGTTTGTCTATTGTTGTAGATGTATTGTGGGATGTGTTGTGATGTTCGTATATGGTATATGTGTTGTGGCATGTTTATTGTAATGTGTGCATTGTGGTTTATGTATTTTATTGTGTCTTCCATGTTTATAGTGTATTGTGGTTGTATGAGGTTTTAAATTGTCCATCCATCCATTTTCATCCGCATATCCAAGGCCGGGTCACGGGGGCAGCAGGCCGAGCAAAGCACCCCAGACGTCCCTCTCCCCAGCAACACTTTCCAGCTCCTCCTGGAGGACCCCGAGGCGTTCCCAGGCCAGATGAGATATGTAATCCCTGTGGTGTGTTCTGGGTCTGCCCCGGGGCCTCCTACCAGTGGGACCTGCCTGGAACACCTCGCCCAGGAGGATCCTGATCAGATGCCTGAACCACCTCAACTGACTCCTTTCGACGTGAAGGAGCAGCGGCTCTACTCCGAGCTCTTCACCCTATCTCTATATACAATTGTTATAAATTGTATATTTTCAAAAACATTTTAGGTCTACATGTAAAAGCCCAACTAGGGACGAGAGTTGGAAATTACTATACATAACTATAAGCTCTGTGTGCAACACGTCAGTCCCATGATCTGTATTGGTACGATGTTAAACTGCATTGTCGCACGATGGTTGAATTCTGTTTACTACAGGTGAGGCATTCAATTGCGCTCTGCTGGGAGAATGTGTGTTGCCCCTCTTTTGGCCATCGGTTGGAGGCTATATGTTTAAAATCATTTAACAAAAAATTAAATAAATAAATTACGTCAAGTACGGTGCCGCATCGAGGGTCTGCACGATATGCAAAAAGAAAAATCATATTGCGATTATTTAGACATATATTGCGATATGAGTCGCGGCATTAAATGGTAATTTAGGCAATTTATTTTCACAAATAATAAAACATAAATGATGATGATGATGATGTGATTTCTGCTGAAGTCTGTGCATAACTATCATGTTCCCTCACATCTGGAATATGATTTGTAAGCCTCGGCATCTCTGTTGCACCACAATGCCTCATTTATAGTGGTACATTGTTTTTACCTTTATCAAACTATTGCAGCTCACACAATTTGGATACTGCACTTGGCCATATTGCAATTTCAATAACTTTTTGATTTATTGTGCAGCCCCAGCGCATGACTAAAAGAGCTTGGTAAAACAGATGCTTGGAAGATGATGTGAAGTGTGTAGATATGGATCGTAATAAGTTTCTGACACATGAACTAAATTTTTATAGGGAGACGGGATTCAAATCCCGGTCAGGGCAGGAAACACATATCCAGTCTGGACCATTAGGCAAGGTTCTTAATGATGTTAGCCTACCTCAGGATGGGTGAAACTGCAAAAACAAGAGTCATAGCAGCTCAGACGTCGACTGGGTCAACAAGGTCTGTGTCAGGTGTTGGGGAACCAGGGCAACCTGTTGAGAAGTGGGCTACTGGATCAAGACATAGATGGACTGGAGCGGAGAATATGGAACTGTTGGGATGCTACTGTACCAGTGACCTCAGTGAGAGGGGCTACATGCAGAGGATGTGGGATATATGGATGCTTCCAAATCCAACATCTACACTGACAAAGAAATAGCTCCTAGTCCAGTGTTCCAACATCTGAAAACGCCAACTGCTGTCACAACTACTGATTGATGAGGTACAAGAAACATGCTACAGCAAGGGGGAGCCAGGACGACAAGTCAAAGTGGGGATGTCATCATCATACCCACACTCTGAGATTGGGTACGACTGGGTATGAAACAGATTCCCTTACAGAAAGGGCGAATAACCTGAGATTGAGAATAATGACTAAGCTTGAGTCCACGCACCCCTTAAGCCAATTACCAAGTCTGCTAGATGATGTGAATGCAGTACTACGAACCATCCCCACTAGGCCCTTAAAGGGAAATTTCGGTTTATTTCAACCTGTCTCCTATCGTCCTAAATTTGTTTCAAGTGACTAGTGACATAGAAATAATAGTTAGCATGTTAGCCATTAGCCTAGATACAGCCGGGGCGCATAGTAGCGTCAGACCTGTTAAAACGTAAGTGAACGGGCAACCTTCAAGTGCAAAGTTAGTCCACT